>NW_026730055.1:0-25000 GCF_030272615.1 Cryptomeria japonica
CATGTCAAAATAAAGTTCAAGATAAAGTGAGTAAGGAAGAAAAAGAAGACCGCATCCATGGATGCCATGAGCATTATGAATATTACCACAACAAAGAAGAAGTCTCTCATCAATCGGAAAACAAGGAGCTTGAAGAAAAGGTATCAAATGCTTTCCAGGCATGCATGCAGCCAAGAATGAAGAGAATGGTGAAGAAGAGATGCATAAAGATGAATTTCAAGTAGTCTTTATTCCTAGTTGGTTTCTCAATTCTCTAGATCATGACTTCCTTTGTGGAAAAGACATTCCTATTATTCCATCACCAGTCAATGGAGATGATAGTAGCATAGATGATGTCAAAGTTTCAGTAACTTTTGAGAAACCTTTCATTACCATGACCAAGAATCAACCAACTTCAATATCTGAACAAATCATCCCAACTATTTTTCCTTCATCGATCATGATTTGAGATTGATACTTATGCAGGGTTTATAACCTCACAAAACTTAAATTTATCAAATTTTAGCTATTGAGGTCAACAGCTGGCTCTGACACCAAAACACACCAATTGAAAGAAAATAAATCCAAAACCCTAGCTAACCTTTATACAAGGTGAAGGGCAAATGACCTCAATGATTATACAATTTCAAGTGTTTCCTTCTATAAGGAAGGGGCAAGCGTGCACCATATAAGTAAGCAAAGTAAAATGAATTTTCACCACATGCTTCTTTGATTTGAAAAGGTCCCTTCCATAGTGAGTCAAATTTTCCATGCATACCCTTCGGATCTCTTCATTTATCCCATAGTAAGACAAGATTGCCGATTTGAAATGATCTTTCTCCTGCTCTTCTATCAAACAGTTCTTTGACTCACATTTGGTGTGCTCTAATTCTATCAACCACGACCTCTCTTTGCTGCTCCATCTTGGTCAAATACAACACTCGCTTTTCTAATGCATCTTTGAATTCATAAATCTCCAAACTTCCTGCAATTTGAGAAAAGCTAATTCTAAAGGAATAGGCAGCTTTGCTTCTGTTCCATAAACTATTTCAAAAGTAGATAACCTGATAGCTCTTTTCTTTGTGGTGCGATTAGCCCATAATGCCTCATACAAATGTTTATGTCATGTTCTTTTATTTTCATCAACTAGCTTCCGGAGAATAGTAATAATATTCTTATTACTGGCTTCGACTTTACCATTTCCCTGTGGGTAATAGTCAGATGCATAAGAGAGAATGATTCCATATTTGTAACAAAAAGTTGATATTGCATGGGAAGAGAAATTTGTAGCATTATCGATGACAATCTTATGCGGGACTCCAAATCTCACCAAGATGTTTTCCTTGATAAAATCACAAACCACCTCTGATGTTTTTTTCTTTACTGGGACTTCTTCAACCCACTTAGTGAAGCAATCTATTGCTACCAGAATATGAGTATGGTTAGCATTGGAGTGGGGATTTATAGGACCTATGAAGTCAAGACCCCATTGCAGGAATGGTTCTTCAATAATCACTGGCTTCAATGGTAGAGTAGAAAGTTGTACTTTCCCTTTGAATTGCTGGCATGTTTCACATTTCTTTACCCACTCATTAGCATCCTTGAACATTTCGGGCCAATAGTAACAATTTCTCAGTATCTTGTATGCCATTACTGAAGAAGAGAAATGCCCACCACATGCTTCATCATGGAAAAACTCAAGAAGCTTCTTTCTCCGCTCTTTATCCACACATCTTAAGAAAGTACCATTGATTCCCTTTTTGTATAGGACATCACCCCAAATGATATATTTGGCTGCCTTCAACTTGATGGTCTGTTTCTCCTTAGGAGTGAGGTGAGCCAGACATTCTCCATATGTGAGAAAGTAGGCTATATTAGTGAACTAGTCATTTGTAGTGCTGACAAGCAAAACTAAAGGTAATTCAGATTCCAAAATTACCTCTCCTTCTGGAGTATTTTCAGCCATCAACTTGCATAATCCTCGACCTCAAACAAGTTTCCGCAAATATTGTATGAAGGACTCGAATAGTACTATTCAAGCAAGAAAGAAATAGAGAAATGTTTTGGATGTGTGTTTAAATTCATCTACAGTGTTATTGTTAAATGTTCTTATGTCCTATCAATGATAACCATTTGCTTTCCTTAAACATTGCATGTGAAGAAGATTATCATTTCAAGTTTTGATATCTTAACTTGGATGTGTGGAATTTAAAAAAATTAATAAGTTTATATCTTATTTCTCAATCAGTTTTGATTGTTCATGTTGTTATTTAAATCTTAGAAAATCCATATACCCCCATCATACGAGGGAGCTGCCCCTCTCAAACACAGAGAGGAATTGCTATCATTCTACAATTCTTCAACTGTTGTGAACACTTTGTTGCTAATTACAGGGTGAAACATGGTTTTTCAAAAAGACCACTTAAAGCAATAAATCTGTTTACCAACAGATTTTTGGTGACTCTGTTGGGGAACAAAATACTAGTGTGCTTTGTTCCTCAAAAAATTTAAGGTACCTTCTTTAGAATGAAGGTTGGTGAATCTACCTAAAAGATCAATTTAGAGCAATGGTTTGGTAGAAAGGAAAAATTGAAAGTGACAGTGAAAGTGATGATGAAGACTATTTATATCAAAAGAAGCAAGTTCTTGATGAGCCCATACAAGTTGAATTCTTGAAGAGCTTTTATGGTGGCATGCAGTTTACTCCTGATAAGATTCATCCCTCTTTATGTCAAGTGTTGCAAAATATTGAAGAAAAGGATGGAAAGGAGATTGGTTTTCTTGCTTGTGATCATTTACCCAAATCAACAACAATCAAGAAAGATGGAGACAAAAGTGATCTTTCTCTTGTACCACTTTCTCAACAGAATCGAAGTCTTGATAATCCTAAACAGGTCAACTTCTTGAAGAATTTCTACAGTGGAAAGAAACTTGATCCTAATAAAATTCATCCTTCTCTACTCTAATCCTTGCAAGTAATTGAAGAGAAAGAAGGAAGGGTAAAATTGTTTCTTTCATGACCATTCACTTGAACCAGAGGAAGACAACAACAATCATGAAGAAAAAGATCCTCCTGTTTTACTTGTTGCTAAAAGAAATAAAGACGTTTATGATGCTGAACAAGTTCAATTTTTGAAAATCTTTTATGGTGATAGGCATCTTGATCCTAACAAAGTGCATCCTTCCTTGTTTCAAAAATTGCAAATGATTGAACAAAAAGAGGAGGGAGAAAATTATTTTCTTGAAGATGTGCACATTTTTGATGAGATGTCTTGTGATCTAAGTTTTGAAAAAGATCCATCACATTATGCATGTGTTGAGGAAGATGAAGCCATATTAGCTCATAAGGATACATGTCAAAATAAAGTTCAAGATAAAGTGAGTAAGGAAGAAAAAGAAGACCGCATCCATGGATGCCATGAGCATTATGAATATTACCACAACAAAGAAGAAGTCTCTCATCAATCGGAAAACAAGGAGCTTGAAGAAAAGGTATCAAATGCTTTCCAGGCATGCATGCAGCCAAGAATGAAGAGAATGGTGAAGAAGAGATGCATAAAGATGAATTTCAAGTAGTCTTTATTCCTAGTTGGTTTCTCAATTCTCTAGATCATGACTTCCTTTGTGGAAAAGACATTCCTATTATTCCATCACCAGTCAATGGAGATGATAGTAGCATAGATGATGTCAAAGTTTCAGTAACTTTTGAGAAACCTTTCATTACCATGACCAAGAATCAACCAACTTCAATATCTGAACAAATCATCCCAACTATTTTTCCTTCATCGATCATGATTTGAGATTGATACTTATGCAGGGTTTATAACCTCACAAAACTTAAATTTATCAAATTTTAGCTATTGAGGTCAACAGCTGGCTCTGACACCAAAACACACCAATTGAAAGAAAATAAATCCAAAACCCTAGCTAACCTTTATACAAGGTGAAGGGCAAATGACCTCAATGATTATACAATTTCAAGTGTTTCCTTCTATAAGGAAGGGGCAAGCGTGCACCATATAAGTAAGCAAAGTAAAATGAATTTTCACCACATGCTTCTTTGATTTGAAAAGGTCCCTTCCATAGTGAGTCAAATTTTCCATGCATACCCTTCGGATCTCTTCATTTATCCCATAGTAAGACAAGATTGCCGATTTGAAATGATCTTTCTCCTGCTCTTCTATCAAACAGTTCTTTGACTCACATTTGGTGTGCTCTAATTCTATCAACCACGACCTCTCTTTGCTGCTCCATCTTGGTCAAATACAACACTCGCTTTTCTAATGCATCTTTGAATTCATAAATCTCCAAACTTCCTGCAATTTGAGAAAAGCTAATTCTAAAGGAATAGGCAGCTTTGCTTCTGTTCCATAAACTATTTCAAAAGTAGATAACCTGATAGCTCTTTTCTTTGTGGTGCGATTAGCCCATAATGCCTCATACAAATGTTTATGTCATGTTCTTTTATTTTCATCAACTAGCTTCCGGAGAATAGTAATAATATTCTTATTACTGGCTTCAACTTTACCATTTCCCTGTGGGTAATAGTCAGATGCATAAGAGAGAATGATTCCATATTTGTAACAAAAAGTTGATATTGCATGGGAAGAGAAATTTGTAGCATTATCGATGACAATCTTATGCGGGACTCCAAATCTCACCAAGATGTTTTCCTTGATAAAATCACAAACCACCTCTGATGTTTTTTTCTTTACTGGGACTTCTTCAACCCACTTAGTGAAGCAATCTATTGCTACCAGAATATGAGTATGGTTAGCATTGGAGTGGGGATTTATAGGACCTATGAAGTCAAGACCCCATTGCAGGAATGGTTCTTCAATAATCACTGGCTTCAATGGTAGAGTAGAAAGTTGTACTTTCCCTTTGAATTGCTGGCATGTTTCACATTTCTTTACCCACTCATTAGCATCCTTGAACATTTCGGGCCAATAGTAACAATTTCTCAGTATCTTGTATGCCATTACTGAAGAAGAGAAATGCCCACCACATGCTTCATCATGGAAAAACTCAAGAAGCTTCTTTCTCCGCTCTTTATCCACACATCTTAAGAAAGTACCATTGATTCCCTTTTTGTATAGGACATCACCCCAAATGATATATTTGGCTGCCTTCAACTTGATGGTCTGTTTCTCCTTAGGAGTGAGGTGAGCCAGACATTCTCCATATGTGAGAAAGTAGGCTATATTAGTGAACTAGTCATTTGTAGTGCTGACAAGCAAAACTAAAGGTAATTCAGATTCCAAAATTACCTCTCCTTCTGGAGTATTTTCAGCCATCAACTTGCATAATCCTCGACCTCAAACAAGTTTCCGCAAATATTGTATGAAGGACTCGAATAGTACTATTCAAGCAAGAAAGAAATAGAGAAATGTTTTGGATGTGTGTTTAAATTCATCTACAGTGTTATTGTTAAATGTTCTTATGTCCTATCAATGATAACCATTTGCTTTCCTTAAACATTGCATGTGAAGAAGATTATCATTTCAAGTTTTGATATCTTAACTTGGATGTGTGGAATTTAAAAAAATTAATAAGTTTATATCTTATTTCTCAATCAGTTTTGATTGTTCATGTTGTTATTTAAATCTTAGAAAATCCATATACCCCCATCATACGAGGGAGCTGCCCCTCTCAAACACAGAGAGGAATTGCTATCATTCTACAATTCTTCAACTGTTGTGAACACTTTGTTGCTAATTACAGGGTGAAACATGGTTTTTCAAAAAGACCACTTAAAGCAATAAATCTGTTTACCAACAGATTTTTGGTGACTCTGTTGGGGAACAAAATACTAGTGTGCTTTGTTCCTCAAAAAATTTAAGGTACCTTCTTTAGAATGAAGGTTGGTGAATCTACCTAAAAGATCAATTTAGAGCAATGGTTTGGTAGAAAGGAAAAATTGAAAGTGACAGTGAAAGTGATGATGAAGACTATTTATATCAAAAGAAGCAAGTTCTTGATGAGCCCATACAAGTTGAATTCTTGAAGAGCTTTTATGGTGGCATGCAGTTTACTCCTGATAAGATTCATCCCTCTTTATGTCAAGTGTTGCAAAATATTGAAGAAAAGGATGGAAAGGAGATTGGTTTTCTTGCTTGTGATCATTTACCCAAATCAACAACAATCAAGAAAGATGGAGACAAAAGTGATCTTTCTCTTGTACCACTTTCTCAACAGAATCGAAGTCTTGATAATCCTAAACAGGTCAACTTCTTGAAGAATTTCTACAGTGGAAAGAAACTTGATCCTAATAAAATTCATCCTTCTCTACTCTAATCCTTGCAAGTAATTGAAGAGAAAGAAGGAAGGGTAAAATTGTTTCTTTCATGACCATTCACTTGAACCAGAGGAAGACAACAACAATCATGAAGAAAAAGATCCTCCTGTTTTACTTGTTGCTAAAAGAAATAAAGACGTTTATGATGCTGAACAAGTTCAATTTTTGAAAATCTTTTATGGTGATAGGCATCTTGATCCTAACAAAGTGCATCCTTCCTTGTTTCAAAAATTGCAAATGATTGAACAAAAAGAGGAGGGAGAAAATTATTTTCTTGAAGATGTGCACATTTTTGATGAGATGTCTTGTGATCTAAGTTTTGAAAAAGATCCATCACATTATGCATGTGTTGAGGAAGATGAAGCCATATTAGCTCATAAGGATACATGTCAAAATAAAGTTCAAGATAAAGTGAGTAAGGAAGAAAAAGAAGACCGCATCCATGGATGCCATGAGCATTATGAATATTACCACAACAAAGAAGAAGTCTCTCATCAATCGGAAAACAAGGAGCTTGAAGAAAAGGTATCAAATGCTTTCCAGGCATGCATGCAGCCAAGAATGAAGAGAATGGTGAAGAAGAGATGCATAAAGATGAATTTCAAGTAGTCTTTATTCCTAGTTGGTTTCTCAATTCTCTAGATCATGACTTCCTTTGTGGAAAAGACATTCCTATTATTCCATCACCAGTCAATGGAGATGATAGTAGCATAGATGATGTCAAAGTTTCAGTAACTTTTGAGAAACCTTTCATTACCATGACCAAGAATCAACCAACTTCAATATCTGAACAAATCATCCCAACTATTTTTCCTTCATCGATCATGATTTGAGATTGATACTTATGCAGGGTTTATAACCTCACAAAACTTAAATTTATCAAATTTTAGCTATTGAGGTCAACAGCTGGCTCTGACACCAAAACACACCAATTGAAAGAAAATAAATCCAAAACCCTAGCTAACCTTTATACAAGGTGAAGGGCAAATGACCTCAATGATTATACAATTTCAAGTGTTTCCTTCTATAAGGAAGGGGCAAGCGTGCACCATATAAGTAAGCAAAGTAAAATGAATTTTCACCACATGCTTCTTTGATTTGAAAAGGTCCCTTCCATAGTGAGTCAAATTTTCCATGCATACCCTTCGGATCTCTTCATTTATCCCATAGTAAGACAAGATTGCCGATTTGAAATGATCTTTCTCCTGCTCTTCTATCAAACAGTTCTTTGACTCACATTTGGTGTGCTCTAATTCTATCAACCACGACCTCTCTTTGCTGCTCCATCTTGGTCAAATACAACACTCGCTTTTCTAATGCATCTTTGAATTCATAAATCTCCAAACTTCCTGCAATTTGAGAAAAGCTAATTCTAAAGGAATAGGCAGCTTTGCTTCTGTTCCATAAACTATTTCAAAAGTAGATAACCTGATAGCTCTTTTCTTTGTGGTGCGATTAGCCCATAATGCCTCATACAAATGTTTATGTCATGTTCTTTTATTTTCATCAACTAGCTTCCGGAGAATAGTAATAATATTCTTATTACTGGCTTCAACTTTACCATTTCCCTGTGGGTAATAGTCAGATGCATAAGAGAGAATGATTCCATATTTGTAACAAAAAGTTGATATTGCATGGGAAGAGAAATTTGTAGCATTATCGATGACAATCTTATGCGGGACTCCAAATCTCACCAAGATGTTTTCCTTGATAAAATCACAAACCACCTCTGATGTTTTTTTCTTTACTGGGACTTCTTCAACCCACTTAGTGAAGCAATCTATTGCTACCAGAATATGAGTATGGTTAGCATTGGAGTGGGGATTTATAGGACCTATGAAGTCAAGACCCCATTGCAGGAATGGTTCTTCAATAATCACTGGCTTCAATGGTAGAGTAGAAAGTTGTACTTTCCCTTTGAATTGCTGGCATGTTTCACATTTCTTTACCCACTCATTAGCATCCTTGAACATTTCGGGCCAATAGTAACAATTTCTCAGTATCTTGTATGCCATTACTGAAGAAGAGAAATGCCCACCACATGCTTCATCATGGAAAAACTCAAGAAGCTTCTTTCTCCGCTCTTTATCCACACATCTTAAGAAAGTACCATTGATTCCCTTTTTGTATAGGACATCACCCCAAATGATATATTTGGCTGCCTTCAACTTGATGGTCTGTTTCTCCTTAGGAGTGAGGTGAGCCAGACATTCTCCATATGTGAGAAAGTAGGCTATATTAGTGAACTAGTCATTTGTAGTGCTGACAAGCAAAACTAAAGGTAATTCAGATTCCAAAATTACCTCTCCTTCTGGAGTATTTTCAGCCATCAACTTGCATAATCCTCGACCTCAAACAAGTTTCCGCAAATATTGTATGAAGGACTCGAATAGTACTATTCAAGCAAGAAAGAAATAGAGAAATGTTTTGGATGTGTGTTTAAATTCATCTACAGTGTTATTGTTAAATGTTCTTATGTCCTATCAATGATAACCATTTGCTTTCCTTAAACATTGCATGTGAAGAAGATTATCATTTCAAGTTTTGATATCTTAACTTGGATGTGTGGAATTTAAAAAAATTAATAAGTTTATATCTTATTTCTCAATCAGTTTTGATTGTTCATGTTGTTATTTAAATCTTAGAAAATCCATATACCCCCATCATACGAGGGAGCTGCCCCTCTCAAACACAGAGAGGAATTGCTATCATTCTACAATTCTTCAACTGTTGTGAACACTTTGTTGCTAATTACAGGGTGAAACATGGTTTTTCAAAAAGACCACTTAAAGCAATAAATCTGTTTACCAACAGATTTTTGGTGACTCTGTTGGGGAACAAAATACTAGTGTGCTTTGTTCCTCAAAAAATTTAAGGTACCTTCTTTAGAATGAAGGTTGGTGAATCTACCTAAAAGATCAATTTAGAGCAATGGTTTGGTAGAAAGGAAAAATTGAAAGTGACAGTGAAAGTGATGATGAAGACTATTTATATCAAAAGAAGCAAGTTCTTGATGAGCCCATACAAGTTGAATTCTTGAAGAGCTTTTATGGTGGCATGCAGTTTACTCCTGATAAGATTCATCCCTCTTTATGTCAAGTGTTGCAAAATATTGAAGAAAAGGATGGAAAGGAGATTGGTTTTCTTGCTTGTGATCATTTACCCAAATCAACAACAATCAAGAAAGATGGAGACAAAAGTGATCTTTCTCTTGTACCACTTTCTCAACAGAATCGAAGTCTTGATAATCCTAAACAGGTCAACTTCTTGAAGAATTTCTACAGTGGAAAGAAACTTGATCCTAATAAAATTCATCCTTCTCTACTCTAATCCTTGCAAGTAATTGAAGAGAAAGAAGGAAGGGTAAAATTGTTTCTTTCATGACCATTCACTTGAACCAGAGGAAGACAACAACAATCATGAAGAAAAAGATCCTCCTGTTTTACTTGTTGCTAAAAGAAATAAAGACGTTTATGATGCTGAACAAGTTCAATTTTTGAAAATCTTTTATGGTGATAGGCATCTTGATCCTAACAAAGTGCATCCTTCCTTGTTTCAAAAATTGCAAATGATTGAACAAAAAGAGGAGGGAGAAAATTATTTTCTTGAAGATGTGCACATTTTTGATGAGATGTCTTGTGATCTAAGTTTTGAAAAAGATCCATCACATTATGCATGTGTTGAGGAAGATGAAGCCATATTAGCTCATAAGGATACATGTCAAAATAAAGTTCAAGATAAAGTGAGTAAGGAAGAAAAAGAAGACCGCATCCATGGATGCCATGAGCATTATGAATATTACCACAACAAAGAAGAAGTCTCTCATCAATCGGAAAACAAGGAGCTTGAAGAAAAGGTATCAAATGCTTTCCAGGCATGCATGCAGCCAAGAATGAAGAGAATGGTGAAGAAGAGATGCATAAAGATGAATTTCAAGTAGTCTTTATTCCTAGTTGGTTTCTCAATTCTCTAGATCATGACTTCCTTTGTGGAAAAGACATTCCTATTATTCCATCACCAGTCAATGGAGATGATAGTAGCATAGATGATGTCAAAGTTTCAGTAACTTTTGAGAAACCTTTCATTACCATGACCAAGAATCAACCAACTTCAATATCTGAACAAATCATCCCAACTATTTTTCCTTCATCGATCATGATTTGAGATTGATACTTATGCAGGGTTTATAACCTCACAAAACTTAAATTTATCAAATTTTAGCTATTGAGGTCAACAGCTGGCTCTGACACCAAAACACACCAATTGAAAGAAAATAAATCCAAAACCCTAGCTAACCTTTATACAAGGTGAAGGGCAAATGACCTCAATGATTATACAATTTCAAGTGTTTCCTTCTATAAGGAAGGGGCAAGCGTGCACCATATAAGTAAGCAAAGTAAAATGAATTTTCACCACATGCTTCTTTGATTTGAAAAGGTCCCTTCCATAGTGAGTCAAATTTTCCATGCATACCCTTCGGATCTCTTCATTTATCCCATAGTAAGACAAGATTGCCGATTTGAAATGATCTTTCTCCTGCTCTTCTATCAAACAGTTCTTTGACTCACATTTGGTGTGCTCTAATTCTATCAACCACGACCTCTCTTTGCTGCTCCATCTTGGTCAAATACAACACTCGCTTTTCTAATGCATCTTTGAATTCATAAATCTCCAAACTTCCTGCAATTTGAGAAAAGCTAATTCTAAAGGAATAGGCAGCTTTGCTTCTGTTCCATAAACTATTTCAAAAGTAGATAACCTGATAGCTCTTTTCTTTGTGGTGCGATTAGCCCATAATGCCTCATACAAATGTTTATGTCATGTTCTTTTATTTTCATCAACTAGCTTCCGGAGAATAGTAATAATATTCTTATTACTGGCTTCAACTTTACCATTTCCCTGTGGGTAATAGTCAGATGCATAAGAGAGAATGATTCCATATTTGTAACAAAAAGTTGATATTGCATGGGAAGAGAAATTTGTAGCATTATCGATGACAATCTTATGCGGGACTCCAAATCTCACCAAGATGTTTTCCTTGATAAAATCACAAACCACCTCTGATGTTTTTTTCTTTACTGGGACTTCTTCAACCCACTTAGTGAAGCAATCTATTGCTACCAGAATATGAGTATGGTTAGCATTGGAGTGGGGATTTATAGGACCTATGAAGTCAAGACCCCATTGCAGGAATGGTTCTTCAATAATCACTGGCTTCAATGGTAGAGTAGAAAGTTGTACTTTCCCTTTGAATTGCTGGCATGTTTCACATTTCTTTACCCACTCATTAGCATCCTTGAACATTTCGGGCCAATAGTAACAATTTCTCAGTATCTTGTATGCCATTACTGAAGAAGAGAAATGCCCACCACATGCTTCATCATGGAAAAACTCAAGAAGCTTCTTTCTCCGCTCTTTATCCACACATCTTAAGAAAGTACCATTGATTCCCTTTTTGTATAGGACATCACCCCAAATGATATATTTGGCTGCCTTCAACTTGATGGTCTGTTTCTCCTTAGGAGTGAGGTGAGCCAGACATTCTCCATATGTGAGAAAGTAGGCTATATTAGTGAACTAGTCATTTGTAGTGCTGACAAGCAAAACTAAAGGTAATTCAGATTCCAAAATTACCTCTCCTTCTGGAGTATTTTCAGCCATCAACTTGCATAATCCTCGACCTCAAACAAGTTTCCGCAAATATTGTATGAAGGACTCGAATAGTACTATTCAAGCAAGAAAGAAATAGAGAAATGTTTTGGATGTGTGTTTAAATTCATCTACAGTGTTATTGTTAAATGTTCTTATGTCCTATCAATGATAACCATTTGCTTTCCTTAAACATTGCATGTGAAGAAGATTATCATTTCAAGTTTTGATATCTTAACTTGGATGTGTGGAATTTAAAAAAATTAATAAGTTTATATCTTATTTCTCAATCAGTTTTGATTGTTCATGTTGTTATTTAAATCTTAGAAAATCCATATACCCCCATCATACGAGGGAGCTGCCCCTCTCAAACACAGAGAGGAATTGCTATCATTCTACAATTCTTCAACTGTTGTGAACACTTTGTTGCTAATTACAGGGTGAAACATGGTTTTTCAAAAAGACCACTTAAAGCAATAAATCTGTTTACCAACAGATTTTTGGTGACTCTGTTGGGGAACAAAATACTAGTGTGCTTTGTTCCTCAAAAAATTTAAGGTACCTTCTTTAGAATGAAGGTTGGTGAATCTACCTAAAAGATCAATTTAGAGCAATGGTTTGGTAGAAAGGAAAAATTGAAAGTGACAGTGAAAGTGATGATGAAGACTATTTATATCAAAAGAAGCAAGTTCTTGATGAGCCCATACAAGTTGAATTCTTGAAGAGCTTTTATGGTGGCATGCAGTTTACTCCTGATAAGATTCATCCCTCTTTATGTCAAGTGTTGCAAAATATTGAAGAAAAGGATGGAAAGGAGATTGGTTTTCTTGCTTGTGATCATTTACCCAAATCAACAACAATCAAGAAAGATGGAGACAAAAGTGATCTTTCTCTTGTACCACTTTCTCAACAGAATCGAAGTCTTGATAATCCTAAACAGGTCAACTTCTTGAAGAATTTCTACAGTGGAAAGAAACTTGATCCTAATAAAATTCATCCTTCTCTACTCTAATCCTTGCAAGTAATTGAAGAGAAAGAAGGAAGGGTAAAATTGTTTCTTTCATGACCATTCACTTGAACCAGAGGAAGACAACAACAATCATGAAGAAAAAGATCCTCCTGTTTTACTTGTTGCTAAAAGAAATAAAGACGTTTATGATGCTGAACAAGTTCAATTTTTGAAAATCTTTTATGGTGATAGGCATCTTGATCCTAACAAAGTGCATCCTTCCTTGTTTCAAAAATTGCAAATGATTGAACAAAAAGAGGAGGGAGAAAATTATTTTCTTGAAGATGTGCACATTTTTGATGAGATGTCTTGTGATCTAAGTTTTGAAAAAGATCCATCACATTATGCATGTGTTGAGGAAGATGAAGCCATATTAGCTCATAAGGATACATGTCAAAATAAAGTTCAAGATAAAGTGAGTAAGGAAGAAAAAGAAGACCGCATCCATGGATGCCATGAGCATTATCAATATTACCACAACAAAGAAGAAGTCTCTCATCAATCGGAAAACAAGGAGCTTGAAGAAAAGGTATCAAATGCTTTCCAGGCATGCATGCAGCCAAGAATGAAGAGAATGGTGAAGAAGAGATGCATAAAGATGAATTTCAAGTAGTCTTTATTCCTAGTTGGTTTCTCAATTCTCTAGATCATGACTTCCTTTGTGGAAAAGACATTCCTATTATTCCATCACCAGTCAATGGAGATGATAGTAGCATAGATGATGTCAAAGTTTCAGTAACTTTTGAGAAACCTTTCATTACCATGACCAAGAATCAACCAACTTCAATATCTGAACAAATCATCCCAACTATTTTTCCTTCATCGATCATGATTTGAGATTGATACTTATGCAGGGTTTATAACCTCACAAAACTTAAATTTATCAAATTTTAGCTATTGAGGTCAACAGCTGGCTCTGACACCAAAACACACCAATTGAAAGAAAATAAATCCAAAACCCTAGCTAACCTTTATACAAGGTGAAGGGCAAATGACCTCAATGATTATACAATTTCAAGTGTTTCCTTCTATAAGGAAGGGGCAAGCGTGCACCATATAAGTAAGCAAAGTAAAATGAATTTTCACCACATGCTTCTTTGATTTGAAAAGGTCCCTTCCATAGTGAGTCAAATTTTCCATGCATACCCTTCGGATCTCTTCATTTATCCCATAGTAAGACAAGATTGCCGATTTGAAATGATCTTTCTCCTGCTCTTCTATCAAACAGTTCTTTGACTCACATTTGGTGTGCTCTAATTCTATCAACCACGACCTCTCTTTGCTGCTCCATCTTGGTCAAATACAACACTCGCTTTTCTAATGCATCTTTGAATTCATAAATCTCCAAACTTCCTGCAATTTGAGAAAAGCTAATTCTAAAGGAATAGGCAGCTTTGCTTCTGTTCCATAAACTATTTCAAAAGTAGATAACCTGATAGCTCTTTTCTTTGTGGTGCGATTAGCCCATAATGCCTCATACAAATGTTTATGTCATGTTCTTTTATTTTCATCAACTAGCTTCCGGAGAATAGTAATAATATTCTTATTACTGGCTTCAACTTTACCATTTCCCTGTGGGTAATAGTCAGATGCATAAGAGAGAATGATTCCATATTTGTAACAAAAAGTTGATATTGCATGGGAAGAGAAATTTGTAGCATTATCGATGACAATCTTATGCGGGACTCCAAATCTCACCAAGATGTTTTCCTTGATAAAATCACAAACCACCTCTGATGTTTTTTTCTTTACTGGGACTTCTTCAACCCACTTAGTGAAGCAATCTATTGCTACCAGAATATGAGTATGGTTAGCATTGGAGTGGGGATTTATAGGACCTATGAAGTCAAGACCCCATTGCAGGAATGGTTCTTCAATAATCACTGGCTTCAATGGTAGAGTAGAAAGTTGTACTTTCCCTTTGAATTGCTGGCATGTTTCACATTTCTTTACCCACTCATTAGCATCCTTGAACATTTCGGGCCAATAGTAACAATTTCTCAGTATCTTGTATGCCATTACTGAAGAAGAGAAATGCCCACCACATGCTTCATCATGGAAAAACTCAAGAAGCTTCTTTCTCCGCTCTTTATCCACACATCTTAAGAAAGTACCATTGATTCCCTTTTTGTATAGGACATCACCCCAAATGATATATTTGGCTGCCTTCAACTTGATGGTCTGTTTCTCCTTAGGAGTGAGGTGAGCCAGACATTCTCCATATGTGAGAAAGTAGGCTATATTAGTGAACTAGTCATTTGTAGTGCTGACAAGCAAAACTAAAGGTAATTCAGATTCCAAAATTACCTCTCCTTCTGGAGTATTTTCAGCCATCAACTTGCATAATCCTCGACCTCAAACAAGTTTCCGCAAATATTGTATGAAGGACTCGAATAGTACTATTCAAGCAAGAAAGAAATAGAGAAATGTTTTGGATGTGTGTTTAAATTCATCTACAGTGTTATTGTTAAATGTTCTTATGTCCTATCAATGATAACCATTTGCTTTCCTTAAACATTGCATGTGAAGAAGATTATCATTTCAAGTTTTGATATCTTAACTTGGATGTGTGGAATTTAAAAAAATTAATAAGTTTATATCTTATTTCTCAATCAGTTTTGATTGTTCATGTTGTTATTTAAATCTTAGAAAATCCATATACCCCCATCATACGAGGGAGCTGCCCCTCTCAAACACAGAGAGGAATTGCTATCATTCTACAATTCTTCAACTGTTGTGAACACTTTGTTGCTAATTACAGGGTGAAACATGGTTTTTCAAAAAGACCACTTAAAGCAATAAATCTGTTTACCAACAGATTTTTGGTGACTCTGTTGGGGAACAAAATACTAGTGTGCTTTGTTCCTCAAAAAATTTAAGGTACCTTCTTTAGAATGAAGGTTGGTGAATCTACCTAAAAGATCAATTTAGAGCAATGGTTTGGTAGAAAGGAAAAATTGAAAGTGACAGTGAAAGTGATGATGAAGACTATTTATATCAAAAGAAGCAAGTTCTTGATGAGCCCATACAAGTTGAATTCTTGAAGAGCTTTTATGGTGGCATGCAGTTTACTCCTGATAAGATTCATCCCTCTTTATGTCAAGTGTTGCAAAATATTGAAGAAAAGGATGGAAAGGAGATTGGTTTTCTTGCTTGTGATCATTTACCCAAATCAACAACAATCAAGAAAGATGGAGACAAAAGTGATCTTTCTCTTGTACCACTTTCTCAACAGAATCGAAGTCTTGATAATCCTAAACAGGTCAACTTCTTGAAGAATTTCTACAGTGGAAAGAAACTTGATCCTAATAAAATTCATCCTTCTCTACTCTAATCCTTGCAAGTAATTGAAGAGAAAGAAGGAAGGGTAAAATTGTTTCTTTCATGACCATTCACTTGAACCAGAGGAAGACAACAACAATCATGAAGAAAAAGATCCTCCTGTTTTACTTGTTGCTAAAAGAAATAAAGACGTTTATGATGCTGAACAAGTTCAATTTTTGAAAATCTTTTATGGTGATAGGCATCTTGATCCTAACAAAGTGCATCCTTCCTTGTTTCAAAAATTGCAAATGATTGAACAAAAAGAGGAGGGAGAAAATTATTTTCTTGAAGATGTGCACATTTTTGATGAGATGTCTTGTGATCTAAGTTTTGAAAAAGATCCATCACATTATGCATGTGTTGAGGAAGATGAAGCCATATTAGCTCATAAGGATACATGTCAAAATAAAGTTCAAGATAAAGTGAGTAAGGAAGAAAAAGAAGACCGCATCCATGGATGCCATGAGCATTATCAATATTACCACAACAAAGAAGAAGTCTCTCATCAATCGGAAAACAAGGAGCTTGAAGAAAAGGTATCAAATGCTTTCCAGGCATGCATGCAGCCAAGAATGAAGAGAATGGTGAAGAAGAGATGCATAAAGATGAATTTCAAGTAGTCTTTATTCCTAGTTGGTTTCTCAATTCTCTAGATCATGACTTCCTTTGTGGAAAAGACATTCCTATTATTCCATCACCAGTCAATGGAGATGATAGTAGCATAGATGATGTCAAAGTTTCAGTAACTTTTGAGAAACCTTTCATTACCATGACCAAGAATCAACCAACTTCAATATCTGAACAAATCATCCCAACTATTTTTCCTTCATCGATCATGATTTGAGATTGATACTTATGCAGGGTTTATAACCTCACAAAACTTAAATTTATCAAATTTTAGCTATTGAGGTCAACAGCTGGCTCTGACACCAAAACACACCAATTGAAAGAAAATAAATCCAAAACCCTAGCTAACCTTTATACAAGGTGAAGGGCAAATGACCTCAATGATTATACAATTTCAAGTGTTTCCTTCTATAAGGAAGGGGCAAGCGTGCACCATATAAGTAAGCAAAGTAAAATGAATTTTCACCACATGCTTCTTTGATTTGAAAAGGTCCCTTCCATAGTGAGTCAAATTTTCCATGCATACCCTTCGGATCTCTTCATTTATCCCATAGTAAGACAAGATTGCCGATTTGAAATGATCTTTCTCCTGCTCTTCTATCAAACAGTTCTTTGACTCACATTTGGTGTGCTCTAATTCTATCAACCACGACCTCTCTTTGCTGCTCCATCTTGGTCAAATACAACACTCGCTTTTCTAATGCATCTTTGAATTCATAAATCTCCAAACTTCCTGCAATTTGAGAAAAGCTAATTCTAAAGGAATAGGCAGCTTTGCTTCTGTTCCATAAACTATTTCAAAAGTAGATAACCTGATAGCTCTTTTCTTTGTGGTGCGATTAGCCCATAATGCCTCATACAAATGTTTATGTCATGTTCTTTTATTTTCATCAACTAGCTTCCGGAGAATAGTAATAATATTCTTATTACTGGCTTCAACTTTACCATTTCCCTGTGGGTAATAGTCAGATGCATAAGAGAGAATGATTCCATATTTGTAACAAAAAGTTGATATTGCATGGGAAGAGAAATTTGTAGCATTATCGATGACAATCTTATGCGGGACTCCAAATCTCACCAAGATGTTTTCCTTGATAAAATCACAAACCACCTCTGATGTTTTTTTCTTTACTGGGACTTCTTCAACCCACTTAGTGAAGCAATCTATTGCTACCAGAATATGAGTATGGTTAGCATTGGAGTGGGGATTTATAGGACCTATGAAGTCAAGACCCCATTGCAGGAATGGTTCTTCAATAATCACTGGCTTCAATGGTAGAGTAGAAAGTTGTACTTTCCCTTTGAATTGCTGGCATGTTTCACATTTCTTTACCCACTCATTAGCATCCTTGAACATTTCGGGCCAATAGTAACAATTTCTCAGTATCTTGTATGCCATTACTGAAGAAGAGAAATGCCCACCACATGCTTCATCATGGAAAAACTCAAGAAGCTTCTTTCTCCGCTCTTTATCCACACATCTTAAGAAAGTACCATTGATTCCCTTTTTGTATAGGACATCACCCCAAATGATATATTTGGCTGCCTTCAACTTGATGGTCTGTTTCTCCTTAGGAGTGAGGTGAGCCAGACATTCTCCATATGTGAGAAAGTAGGCTATATTAGTGAACTAGTCATTTGTAGTGCTGACAAGCAAAACTAAAGGTAATTCAGATTCCAAAATTACCTCTCCTTCTGGAGTATTTTCAGCCATCAACTTGCATAATCCTCGACCTCAAACAAGTTTCCGCAAATATTGTATGAAGGACTCGAATAGTACTATTCAAGCAAGAAAGAAATAGAGAAATGTTTTGGATGTGTGTTTAAATTCATCTACAGTGTTATTGTTAAATGTTCTTATGTCCTATCAATGATAACCATTTGCTTTCCTTAAACATTGCATGTGAAGAAGATTATCATTTCAAGTTTTGATATCTTAACTTGGATGTGTGGAATTTAAAAAAATTAATAAGTTTATATCTTATTTCTCAATCAGTTTTGATTGTTCATGTTGTTATTTAAATCTTAGAAAATCCATATACCCCCATCATACGAGGGAGCTGCCCCTCTCAAACACAGAGAGGAATTGCTATCATTCTACAATTCTTCAACTGTTGTGAACACTTTGTTGCTAATTACAGGGTGAAACATGGTTTTTCAAAAAGACCACTTAAAGCAATAAATCTGTTTACCAACAGATTTTTGGTGACTCTGTTGGGGAACAAAATACTAGTGTGCTTTGTTCCTCAAAAAATTTAAGGTACCTTCTTTAGAATGAAGGTTGGTGAATCTACCTAAAAGATCAATTTAGAGCAATGGTTTGGTAGAAAGGAAAAATTGAAAGTGACAGTGAAAGTGATGATGAAGACTATTTATATCAAAAGAAGCAAGTTCTTGATGAGCCCATACAAGTTGAATTCTTGAAGAGCTTTTATGGTGGCATGCAGTTTACTCCTGATAAGATTCATCCCTCTTTATGTCAAGTGTTGCAAAATATTGAAGAAAAGGATGGAAAGGAGATTGGTTTTCTTGCTTGTGATCATTTACCCAAATCAACAACAATCAAGAAAGATGGAGACAAAAGTGATCTTTCTCTTGTACCACTTTCTCAACAGAATCGAAGTCTTGATAATCCTAAACAGGTCAACTTCTTGAAGAATTTCTACAGTGGAAAGAAACTTGATCCTAATAAAATTCATCCTTCTCTACTCTAATCCTTGCAAGTAATTGAAGAGAAAGAAGGAAGGGTAAAATTGTTTCTTTCATGACCATTCACTTGAACCAGAGGAAGACAACAACAATCATGAAGAAAAAGATCCTCCTGTTTTACTTGTTGCTAAAAGAAATAAAGACGTTTATGATGCTGAACAAGTTCAATTTTTGAAAATCTTTTATGGTGATAGGCATCTTGATCCTAACAAAGTGCATCCTTCCTTGTTTCAAAAATTGCAAATGATTGAACAAAAAGAGGAGGGAGAAAATTATTTTCTTGAAGATGTGCACATTTTTGATGAGATGTCTTGTGATCTAAGTTTTGAAAAAGATCCATCACATTATGCATGTGTTGAGGAAGATGAAGCCATATTAGCTCATAAGGATACATGTCAAAATAAAGTTCAAGATAAAGTGAGTAAGGAAGAAAAAGAAGACCGCATCCATGGATGCCATGAGCATTATGAAGATTACCACAACAAAGAAGAAGTCTCTCATCAATCGGAAAACAAGGAGCTTGAAGAAAAGGTATCAAATGCTTTCCAGGCATGCATGCAGCCAAGAATGAAGAGAATGGTGAAGAAGAGATGCATAAAGATGAATTTCAAGTAGTCTTTATTCCTAGTTGGTTTCTCAATTCTCTAGATCATGACTTCCTTTGTGGAAAAGACATTCCTATTATTCCATCACCAGTCAATGGAGATGATAGTAGCATAGATGATGTCAAAGTTTCAGTAACTTTTGAGAAACCTTTCATTACCATGACCAAGAATCAACCAACTTCAATATCTGAACAAATCATCCCAACTATTTTTCCTTCATCGATCATGATTTGAGATTGATACTTATGCAGGGTTTATAACCTCACAAAACTTAAATTTATCAAATTTTAGCTATTGAGGTCAACAGCTGGCTCTGACACCAAAACACACCAATTGAAAGAAAATAAATCCAAAACCCTAGCTAACCTTTATACAAGGTGAAGGGCAAATGACCTCAATGATTATACAATTTCAAGTGTTTCCTTCTATAAGGAAGGGGCAAGCGTGCACCATATAAGTAAGCAAAGTAAAATGAATTTTCACCACATGCTTCTTTGATTTGAAAAGGTCCCTTCCATAGTGAGTCAAATTTTCCATGCATACCCTTCGGATCTCTTCATTTATCCCATAGTAAGACAAGATTGCCGATTTGAAATGATCTTTCTCCTGCTCTTCTATCAAACAGTTCTTTGACTCACATTTGGTGTGCTCTAATTCTATCAACCACGACCTCTCTTTGCTGCTCCATCTTGGTCAAATACAACACTCGCTTTTCTAATGCATCTTTGAATTCATAAATCTCCAAACTTCCTGCAATTTGAGAAAAGCTAATTCTAAAGGAATAGGCAGCTTTGCTTCTGTTCCATAAACTATTTCAAAAGTAGATAACCTGATAGCTCTTTTCTTTGTGGTGCGATTAGCCCATAATGCCTCATACAAATGTTTATGTCATGTTCTTTTATTTTCATCAACTAGCTTCCGGAGAATAGTAATAATATTCTTATTACTGGCTTCAACTTTACCATTTCCCTGTGGGTAATAGTCAGATGCATAAGAGAGAATGATTCCATATTTGTAACAAAAAGTTGATATTGCATGGGAAGAGAAATTTGTAGCATTATCGATGACAATCTTATGCGGGACTCCAAATCTCACCAAGATGTTTTCCTTGATAAAATCACAAACCACCTCTGATGTTTTTTTCTTTACTGGGACTTCTTCAACCCACTTAGTGAAGCAATCTATTGCTACCAGAATATGAGTATGGTTAGCATTGGAGTGGGGATTTATAGGACCTATGAAGTCAAGACCCCATTGCAGGAATGGTTCTTCAATAATCACTGGCTTCAATGGTAGAGTAGAAAGTTGTACTTTCCCTTTGAATTGCTGGCATGTTTCACATTTCTTTACCCACTCATTAGCATCCTTGAACATTTCGGGCCAATAGTAACAATTTCTCAGTATCTTGTATGCCATTACTGAAGAAGAGAAATGCCCACCACATGCTTCATCATGGAAAAACTCAAGAAGCTTCTTTCTCCGCTCTTTATCCACACATCTTAAGAAAGTACCATTGATTCCCTTTTTGTATAGGACATCACCCCAAATGATATATTTGGCTGCCTTCAACTTGATGGTCTGTTTCTCCTTAGGAGTGAGGTGAGCCAGACATTCTCCATATGTGAGAAAGTAGGCTATATTAGTGAACTAGTCATTTGTAGTGCTGACAAGCAAAACTAAAGGTAATTCAGATTCCAAAATTACCTCTCCTTCTGGAGTATTTTCAGCCATCAACTTGCATAATCCTCGACCTCAAACAAGTTTCCGCAAATATTGTATGAAGGACTCGAATAGTACTATTCAAGCAAGAAAGAAATAGAGAAATGTTTTGGATGTGTGTTTAAATTCATCTACAGTGTTATTGTTAAATGTTCTTATGTCCTATCAATGATAACCATTTGCTTTCCTTAAACATTGCATGTGAAGAAGATTATCATTTCAAGTTTTGATATCTTAACTTGGATGTGTGGAATTTAAAAAAATTAATAAGTTTATATCTTATTTCTCAATCAGTTTTGATTGTTCATGTTGTTATTTAAATCTTAGAAAATCCATATACCCCCATCATACGAGGGAGCTGCCCCTCTCAAACACAGAGAGGAATTGCTATCATTCTACAATTCTTCAACTGTTGTGAACACTTTGTTGCTAATTACAGGGTGAAACATGGTTTTTCAAAAAGACTACTTAAAGCAATAAATCTGTTTACCAACAGATTTTTGGTGACTCTGTTGGGGAACAAAATACTAGTGTGCTTTGTTCCTCAAAAAATTTAAGGTACCTTCTTTAGAATGAAGGTTGGTGAATCTACCTAAAAGATCAATTTAGAGCAATGGTTTGGTAGAAAGGAAAAATTGAAAGTGACAGTGAAAGTGATGATGAAGACTATTTATATCAAAAGAAGCAAGTTCTTGATGAGCCCATACAAGTTGAATTCTTGAAGAGCTTTTATGGTGGCATGCAGTTTACTCCTGATAAGATTCATCCCTCTTTATGTCAAGTGTTGCAAAATATTGAAGAAAAGGATGGAAAGGAGATTGGTTTTCTTGCTTGTGATCATTTACCCAAATCAACAACAATCAAGAAAGATGGAGACAAAAGTGATCTTTCTCTTGTACCACTTTCTCAACAGAATCGAAGTCTTGATAATCCTAAACAGGTCAACTTCTTGAAGAATTTCTACAGTGGAAAGAAACTTGATCCTAATAAAATTCATCCTTCTCTACTCTAATCCTTGCAAGTAATTGAAGAGAAAGAAGGAAGGGTAAAATTGTTTCTTTCATGACCATTCACTTGAACCAGAGGAAGACAACAACAATCATGAAGAAAAAGATCCTCCTGTTTTACTTGTTGCTAAAAGAAATAAAGACGTTTATGATGCTGAACAAGTTCAATTTTTGAAAATCTTTTATGGTGATAGGCATCTTGATCCTAACAAAGTGCATCCTTCCTTGTTTCAAAAATTGCAAATGATTGAACAAAAAGAGGAGGGAGAAAATTATTTTCTTGAAGATGTGCACATTTTTGATGAGATGTCTTGTGATCTAAGTTTTGAAAAAGATCCATCACATTATGCATGTGTTGAGGAAGATGAAGCCATATTAGCTCATAAGGATACATGTCAAAATAAAGTTCAAGATAAAGTGAGTAAGGAAGAAAAAGAAGACCGCATCCATGGATGCCATGAGCATTATGAATATTACCACAACAAAGAAGAAGTCTCTCATCAATCGGAAAACAAGGAGCTTGAAGAAAAGGTATCAAATGCTTTCCAGGCATGCATGCAGCCAAGAATGAAGAGAATGGTGAAGAAGAGATGCATAAAGATGAATTTCAAGTAGTCTTTATTCCTAGTTGGTTTCTCAATTCTCTAGATCATGACTTCCTTTGTGGAAAAGACATTCCTATTATTCCATCACCAGTCAATGGAGATGATAGTAGCATAGATGATGTCAAAGTTTCAGTAACTTTTGAGAAACCTTTCATTACCATGACCAAGAATCAACCAACTTCAATATCTGAACAAATCATCCCAACTATTTTTCCTTCATCGATCATGATTTGAGATTGATACTTATGCAGGGTTTATAACCTCACAAAACTTAAATTTATCAAATTTTAGCTATTGAGGTCAACAGCTGGCTCTGACACCAAAACACACCAATTGAAAGAAAATAAATCCAAAACCCTAGCTAACCTTTATACAAGGTGAAGGGCAAATGACCTCAATGATTATACAATTTCAAGTGTTTCCTTCTATAAGGAAGGGGCAAGCGTGCACCATATAAGTAAGCAAAGTAAAATGAATTTTCACCACATGCTTCTTTGATTTGAAAAGGTCCCTTCCATAGTGAGTCAAATTTTCCATGCATACCCTTCGGATCTCTTCATTTATCCCATAGTAAGACAAGATTGCCGATTTGAAATGATCTTTCTCCTGCTCTTCTATCAAACAGTTCTTTGACTCACATTTGGTGTGCTCTAATTCTATCAACCACGACCTCTCTTTGCTGCTCCATCTTGGTCAAATACAACACTCGCTTTTCTAATGCATCTTTGAATTCATAAATCTCCAAACTTCCTGCAATTTGAGAAAAGCTAATTCTAAAGGAATAGGCAGCTTTGCTTCTGTTCCATAAACTATTTCAAAAGTAGATAACCTGATAGCTCTTTTCTTTGTGGTGCGATTAGCCCATAATGCCTCATACAAATGTTTATGTCATGTTCTTTTATTTTCATCAACTAGCTTCCGGAGAATAGTAATAATATTCTTATTACTGGCTTCAACTTTACCATTTCCCTGTGGGTAATAGTCAGATGCATAAGAGAGAATGATTCCATATTTGTAACAAAAAGTTGATATTGCATGGGAAGAGAAATTTGTAGCATTATCGATGACAATCTTATGCGGGACTCCAAATCTCACCAAGATGTTTTCCTTGATAAAATCACAAACCACCTCTGATGTTTTTTTCTTTACTGGGACTTCTTCAACCCACTTAGTGAAGCAATCTATTGCTACCAGAATATGAGTATGGTTAGCATTGGAGTGGGGATTTATAGGACCTATGAAGTCAAGACCCCATTGCAGGAATGGTTCTTCAATAATCACTGGCTTCAATGGTAGAGTAGAAAGTTGTACTTTCCCTTTGAATTGCTGGCATGTTTCACATTTCTTTACCCACTCATTAGCATCCTTGAACATTTCGGGCCAATAGTAACAATTTCTCAGTATCTTGTATGCCATTACTGAAGAAGAGAAATGCCCACCACATGCTTCATCATGGAAAAACTCAAGAA
>NW_026730056.1:0-25000 GCF_030272615.1 Cryptomeria japonica
TTGGAATTTGAAATTTGAAGAATTAATTAGTTAATTAAATAATTTAAAGAAACTATTTAATTATTTAGAAATGGACTTTAATTAAATAATAAAAATTATTTAATTTAAAGGATTAAAATCACAATTAATTAAATAATAAATATTTAATTAATATTTAGAAAATGGTTAATGATTAACTGAATAGAGATGAAAATTAAAAATGAAGTTATTTAAATAATAAAGATTATTTAAATTGAAGGATTAAAAATCACAATTAATTAAATAATAAATATTTAATTAACATTAGAAAATGGTTTAAATGATTAAATGATGATATAATTAAAATTGAAATAATTAGTAAGATGATGAAAAAATATGAAATTAGAAGAATAAGATTAATTAAATTAATTAAAGAATTAAAGAATTATTTAATCAATTAGAGGAATAATTAGTACATGATCAATAACATTTTTAGGTGTCTACAATATGCATATTCAAATACACAAAGATGAAGAAAACTGCACAACACAAATAGCATGAAGATTTAACGTGGTTTACCCAAGATGGGCTACATCCACAGAACACAGTCGTCCAACCTTTTCTTATTATCCAGTAAAATAGTACAAAACAGAAAGCAGGAAACAAGAAAGATCAGATGAACATAACACATAAATAACTCTGTCGAAGAGTGAATGCGTGACACGATAAAGGCTATTGCGTGATGGGGTCCGCACGAATGCGTGACCCTGTGTGATCGATTGTGTGAGCCTGTCTATGCAATTGCGTGATTTTGTAAACATGATTGCATGATTGTTGAATCCACTGTGAAATCTGTATAAACCCTGCAAAAAAAATAAAAATTCGTATGACCTGCAAAAACTACACAGAAAACTAGAAGAATAATTAGTTGTTGCTTCATGTCAGGTTCACCAAAATATGTATGCTAAAATTCATCATGTAATTAACTAGAAATCAGAGGGAAATCATGAATCCCTATCTAATTAAAGAATTTAAACAAACTCAATGAAAATAGATGCATATAGAATAATTCTAAACAATGTAAAACTCCCTATTGTGCATCATGGCTTCCATTGCTCTTCTTCTGTTTGTGGTATGGTGGCTCTCAGATATCGTGCTGGCAACCTGCAATTGACACAAAGATTCAAATTTTGTGATTGTTGAAAATGGAGATTGAATGCACAATTTATAGATTTTTGGAGAGGATTGAATGAGAGGTGGAACAAATTGATTAAGAGGCGGAACTCAGGTGAGCTCACATGTTGATTGATAGTTGAACTGTTGATTTGGGGGTGGAACATAATAGATTGAATATATAAAATGAATTCACTGATTGAGAAAAAAGCTGATTGAAAGATGAAAAAGAATGATTGGAGGAAAATTGATTGATGACAAAGAAAACTTTATTTAGAAAAAGCTAACTAGAAGATAGAAAAAGAATGATTGGAGAGAATTAAAGAAATGATGCAATTAATCAATTAATTGAAATAATCACTTAAAATAGATGGAATAGTTAACTGATTGAAAGCTTTTTAGAAAAAAGCAAAGTGGAAGATAGAAATAGAGATTGGAAAGATAATGATTTAATTAATTAATTAATTTAGCATGTTCTTGAACTTTGACTTTGATTTTCAATTTAATCTTTGCATGAGATTTAATTCAAATATTGAATTTATTTTAAATTCAATTTGTTATTTGAATATATTTAGAATTTGACTTTGATTTTCAATTTGATTTTTGAAATCATGCACATGTATTAGAAATTAGAAGAAATTGGAAGAATATGAAATTAAATGATATTAGAAAAAATAATTAAATGAAATTAGAATTTGGGGATTTGGAATTTGAAATTTGAAGAATTAATTAGTTAATTAAATAATTTAAAGAAACTATTTAATTATTTAGAAATGGACTTTAATTAAATAATAAAAATTATTTAATTTAAAGGATTAAAATCACAATTAATTAAATAATAAATATTTAATTAATATTTAGAAAATGGTTAATGATTAACTGAATAGAGATGAAAATTAAAAATGAAGTTATTTAAATAATAAAGATTATTTAAATTGAAGGATTAAAAATCACAATTAATTAAATAATAAATATTTAATTAACATTAGAAAATGGTTTAAATGATTAAATGATGATATAATTAAAATTGAAATAATTAGTAAGATGATGAAAAAATATGAAATTAGAAGAATAAGATTAATTAAATTAATTAAAGAATTAAAGAATTATTTAATCAATTAGAGGAATAATTAGTACATGATCAATAACATTTTTAGGTGTCTACAATATGCATATTCAAATACACAAAGATGAAGAAAACTGCACAACACAAATAGCATGAAGATTTAACGTGGTTTACCCAAGATGGGCTACATCCACAGAACACAGTCGTCCAACCTTTTCTTATTATCCAGTAAAATAGTACAAAACAGAAAGCAGGAAACAAGAAAGATCAGATGAACATAACACATAAATAACTCTGTCGAAGAGTGAATGCGTGACACGATAAAGGCTATTGCGTGATGGGGTCCGCACGAATGCGTGACCCTGTGTGATCGATTGTGTGAGCCTGTCTATGCAATTGCGTGATTTTGTAAACATGATTGCATGATTGTTGAATCCACTGTGAAATCTGTATAAACCCTGCAAAAAAAATAAAAATTCGTATGACCTGCAAAAACTACACAGAAAACTAGAAGAATAATTAGTTGTTGCTTCATGTCAGGTTCACCAAAATATGTATGCTAAAATTCATCATGTAATTAACTAGAAATCAGAGGGAAATCATGAATCCCTATCTAATTAAAGAATTTAAACAAACTCAATGAAAATAGATGCATATAGAATAATTCTAAACAATGTAAAACTCCCTATTGTGCATCATGGCTTCCATTGCTCTTCTTCTGTTTGTGGTATGGTGGCTCTCAGATATCGTGCTGGCAACCTGCAATTGACACAAAGATTCAAATTTTGTGATTGTTGAAAATGGAGATTGAATGCACAATTTATAGATTTTTGGAGAGGATTGAATGAGAGGTGGAACAAATTGATTAAGAGGCGGAACTCAGGTGAGCTCACATGTTGATTGATAGTTGAACTGTTGATTTGGGGGTGGAACATAATAGATTGAATATATAAAATGAATTCACTGATTGAGAAAAAAGCTGATTGAAAGATGAAAAAGAATGATTGGAGGAAAATTGATTGATGACAAAGAAAACTTTATTTAGAAAAAGCTAACTAGAAGATAGAAAAAGAATGATTGGAGAGAATTAAAGAAATGATGCAATTAATCAATTAATTGAAATAATCACTTAAAATAGATGGAATAGTTAACTGATTGAAAGCTTTTTAGAAAAAAGCAAAGTGGAAGATAGAAATAGAGATTGGAAAGATAATGATTTAATTAATTAATTAATTTAGCATGTTCTTGAACTTTGACTTTGATTTTCAATTTAATCTTTGCATGAGATTTAATTCAAATATTGAATTTATTTTAAATTCAATTTGTTATTTGAATATATTTAGAATTTGACTTTGATTTTCAATTTGATTTTTGAAATCATGCACATGTATTAGAAATTAGAAGAAATTGGAAGAATATGAAATTAAATGATATTAGAAAAAATAATTAAATGAAATTAGAATTTGGGGATTTGGAATTTGAAATTTGAAGAATTAATTAGTTAATTAAATAATTTAAAGAAACTATTTAATTATTTAGAAATGGACTTTAATTAAATAATAAAAATTATTTAATTTAAAGGATTAAAATCACAATTAATTAAATAATAAATATTTAATTAATATTTAGAAAATGGTTAATGATTAACTGAATAGAGATGAAAATTAAAAATGAAGTTATTTAAATAATAAAGATTATTTAAATTGAAGGATTAAAAATCACAATTAATTAAATAATAAATATTTAATTAACATTAGAAAATGGTTTAAATGATTAAATGATGATATAATTAAAATTGAAATAATTAGTAAGATGATGAAAAAATATGAAATTAGAAGAATAAGATTAATTAAATTAATTAAAGAATTAAAGAATTATTTAATCAATTAGAGGAATAATTAGTACATGATCAATAACATTTTTAGGTGTCTACAATATGCATATTCAAATACACAAAGATGAAGAAAACTGCACAACACAAATAGCATGAAGATTTAACGTGGTTTACCCAAGATGGGCTACATCCACAGAACACAGTCGTCCAACCTTTTCTTATTATCCAGTAAAATAGTACAAAACAGAAAGCAGGAAACAAGAAAGATCAGATGAACATAACACATAAATAACTCTGTCGAAGAGTGAATGCGTGACACGATAAAGGCTATTGCGTGATGGGGTCCGCACGAATGCGTGACCCTGTGTGATCGATTGTGTGAGCCTGTCTATGCAATTGCGTGATTTTGTAAACATGATTGCATGATTGTTGAATCCACTGTGAAATCTGTATAAACCCTGCAAAAAAAATAAAAATTCGTATGACCTGCAAAAACTACACAGAAAACTAGAAGAATAATTAGTTGTTGCTTCATGTCAGGTTCACCAAAATATGTATGCTAAAATTCATCATGTAATTAACTAGAAATCAGAGGGAAATCATGAATCCCTATCTAATTAAAGAATTTAAACAAACTCAATGAAAATAGATGCATATAGAATAATTCTAAACAATGTAAAACTCCCTATTGTGCATCATGGCTTCCATTGCTCTTCTTCTGTTTGTGGTATGGTGGCTCTCAGATATCGTGCTGGCAACCTGCAATTGACACAAAGATTCAAATTTTGTGATTGTTGAAAATGGAGATTGAATGCACAATTTATAGATTTTTGGAGAGGATTGAATGAGAGGTGGAACAAATTGATTAAGAGGCGGAACTCAGGTGAGCTCACATGTTGATTGATAGTTGAACTGTTGATTTGGGGGTGGAACATAATAGATTGAATATATAAAATGAATTCACTGATTGAGAAAAAAGCTGATTGAAAGATGAAAAAGAATGATTGGAGGAAAATTGATTGATGACAAAGAAAACTTTATTTAGAAAAAGCTAACTAGAAGATAGAAAAAGAATGATTGGAGAGAATTAAAGAAATGATGCAATTAATCAATTAATTGAAATAATCACTTAAAATAGATGGAATAGTTAACTGATTGAAAGCTTTTTAGAAAAAAGCAAAGTGGAAGATAGAAATAGAGATTGGAAAGATAATGATTTAATTAATTAATTAATTTAGCATGTTCTTGAACTTTGACTTTGATTTTCAATTTAATCTTTGCATGAGATTTAATTCAAATATTGAATTTATTTTAAATTCAATTTGTTATTTGAATATATTTAGAATTTGACTTTGATTTTCAATTTGATTTTTGAAATCATGCACATGTATTAGAAATTAGAAGAAATTGGAAGAATATGAAATTAAATGATATTAGAAAAAATAATTAAATGAAATTAGAATTTGGGGATTTGGAATTTGAAATTTGAAGAATTAATTAGTTAATTAAATAATTTAAAGAAACTATTTAATTATTTAGAAATGGACTTTAATTAAATAATAAAAATTATTTAATTTAAAGGATTAAAATCACAATTAATTAAATAATAAATATTTAATTAATATTTAGAAAATGGTTAATGATTAACTGAATAGAGATGAAAATTAAAAATGAAGTTATTTAAATAATAAAGATTATTTAAATTGAAGGATTAAAAATCACAATTAATTAAATAATAAATATTTAATTAACATTAGAAAATGGTTTAAATGATTAAATGATGATATAATTAAAATTGAAATAATTAGTAAGATGATGAAAAAATATGAAATTAGAAGAATAAGATTAATTAAATTAATTAAAGAATTAAAGAATTATTTAATCAATTAGAGGAATAATTAGTACATGATCAATAACATTTTTAGGTGTCTACAATATGCATATTCAAATACACAAAGATGAAGAAAACTGCACAACACAAATAGCATGAAGATTTAACGTGGTTTACCCAAGATGGGCTACATCCACAGAACACAGTCGTCCAACCTTTTCTTATTATCCAGTAAAATAGTACAAAACAGAAAGCAGGAAACAAGAAAGATCAGATGAACATAACACATAAATAACTCTGTCGAAGAGTGAATGCGTGACACGATAAAGGCTATTGCGTGATGGGGTCCGCACGAATGCGTGACCCTGTGTGATCGATTGTGTGAGCCTGTCTATGCAATTGCGTGATTTTGTAAACATGATTGCATGATTGTTGAATCCACTGTGAAATCTGTATAAACCCTGCAAAAAAAATAAAAATTCGTATGACCTGCAAAAACTACACAGAAAACTAGAAGAATAATTAGTTGTTGCTTCATGTCAGGTTCACCAAAATATGTATGCTAAAATTCATCATGTAATTAACTAGAAATCAGAGGGAAATCATGAATCCCTATCTAATTAAAGAATTTAAACAAACTCAATGAAAATAGATGCATATAGAATAATTCTAAACAATGTAAAACTCCCTATTGTGCATCATGGCTTCCATTGCTCTTCTTCTGTTTGTGGTATGGTGGCTCTCAGATATCGTGCTGGCAACCTGCAATTGACACAAAGATTCAAATTTTGTGATTGTTGAAAATGGAGATTGAATGCACAATTTATAGATTTTTGGAGAGGATTGAATGAGAGGTGGAACAAATTGATTAAGAGGCGGAACTCAGGTGAGCTCACATGTTGATTGATAGTTGAACTGTTGATTTGGGGGTGGAACATAATAGATTGAATATATAAAATGAATTCACTGATTGAGAAAAAAGCTGATTGAAAGATGAAAAAGAATGATTGGAGGAAAATTGATTGATGACAAAGAAAACTTTATTTAGAAAAAGCTAACTAGAAGATAGAAAAAGAATGATTGGAGAGAATTAAAGAAATGATGCAATTAATCAATTAATTGAAATAATCACTTAAAATAGATGGAATAGTTAACTGATTGAAAGCTTTTTAGAAAAAAGCAAAGTGGAAGATAGAAATAGAGATTGGAAAGATAATGATTTAATTAATTAATTAATTTAGCATGTTCTTGAACTTTGACTTTGATTTTCAATTTAATCTTTGCATGAGATTTAATTCAAATATTGAATTTATTTTAAATTCAATTTGTTATTTGAATATATTTAGAATTTGACTTTGATTTTCAATTTGATTTTTGAAATCATGCACATGTATTAGAAATTAGAAGAAATTGGAAGAATATGAAATTAAATGATATTAGAAAAAATAATTAAATGAAATTAGAATTTGGGGATTTGGAATTTGAAATTTGAAGAATTAATTAGTTAATTAAATAATTTAAAGAAACTATTTAATTATTTAGAAATGGACTTTAATTAAATAATAAAAATTATTTAATTTAAAGGATTAAAATCACAATTAATTAAATAATAAATATTTAATTAATATTTAGAAAATGGTTAATGATTAACTGAATAGAGATGAAAATTAAAAATGAAGTTATTTAAATAATAAAGATTATTTAAATTGAAGGATTAAAAATCACAATTAATTAAATAATAAATATTTAATTAACATTAGAAAATGGTTTAAATGATTAAATGATGATATAATTAAAATTGAAATAATTAGTAAGATGATGAAAAAATATGAAATTAGAAGAATAAGATTAATTAAATTAATTAAAGAATTAAAGAATTATTTAATCAATTAGAGGAATAATTAGTACATGATCAATAACATTTTTAGGTGTCTACAATATGCATATTCAAATACACAAAGATGAAGAAAACTGCACAACACAAATAGCATGAAGATTTAACGTGGTTTACCCAAGATGGGCTACATCCACAGAACACAGTCGTCCAACCTTTTCTTATTATCCAGTAAAATAGTACAAAACAGAAAGCAGGAAACAAGAAAGATCAGATGAACATAACACATAAATAACTCTGTCGAAGAGTGAATGCGTGACACGATAAAGGCTATTGCGTGATGGGGTCCGCACGAATGCGTGACCCTGTGTGATCGATTGTGTGAGCCTGTCTATGCAATTGCGTGATTTTGTAAACATGATTGCATGATTGTTGAATCCACTGTGAAATCTGTATAAACCCTGCAAAAAAAATAAAAATTCGTATGACCTGCAAAAACTACACAGAAAACTAGAAGAATAATTAGTTGTTGCTTCATGTCAGGTTCACCAAAATATGTATGCTAAAATTCATCATGTAATTAACTAGAAATCAGAGGGAAATCATGAATCCCTATCTAATTAAAGAATTTAAACAAACTCAATGAAAATAGATGCATATAGAATAATTCTAAACAATGTAAAACTCCCTATTGTGCATCATGGCTTCCATTGCTCTTCTTCTGTTTGTGGTATGGTGGCTCTCAGATATCGTGCTGGCAACCTGCAATTGACACAAAGATTCAAATTTTGTGATTGTTGAAAATGGAGATTGAATGCACAATTTATAGATTTTTGGAGAGGATTGAATGAGAGGTGGAACAAATTGATTAAGAGGCGGAACTCAGGTGAGCTCACATGTTGATTGATAGTTGAACTGTTGATTTGGGGGTGGAACATAATAGATTGAATATATAAAATGAATTCACTGATTGAGAAAAAAGCTGATTGAAAGATGAAAAAGAATGATTGGAGGAAAATTGATTGATGACAAAGAAAACTTTATTTAGAAAAAGCTAACTAGAAGATAGAAAAAGAATGATTGGAGAGAATTAAAGAAATGATGCAATTAATCAATTAATTGAAATAATCACTTAAAATAGATGGAATAGTTAACTGATTGAAAGCTTTTTAGAAAAAAGCAAAGTGGAAGATAGAAATAGAGATTGGAAAGATAATGATTTAATTAATTAATTAATTTAGCATGTTCTTGAACTTTGACTTTGATTTTCAATTTAATCTTTGCATGAGATTTAATTCAAATATTGAATTTATTTTAAATTCAATTTGTTATTTGAATATATTTAGAATTTGACTTTGATTTTCAATTTGATTTTTGAAATCATGCACATGTATTAGAAATTAGAAGAAATTGGAAGAATATGAAATTAAATGATATTAGAAAAAATAATTAAATGAAATTAGAATTTGGGGATTTGGAATTTGAAATTTGAAGAATTAATTAGTTAATTAAATAATTTAAAGAAACTATTTAATTATTTAGAAATGGACTTTAATTAAATAATAAAAATTATTTAATTTAAAGGATTAAAATCACAATTAATTAAATAATAAATATTTAATTAATATTTAGAAAATGGTTAATGATTAACTGAATAGAGATGAAAATTAAAAATGAAGTTATTTAAATAATAAAGATTATTTAAATTGAAGGATTAAAAATCACAATTAATTAAATAATAAATATTTAATTAACATTAGAAAATGGTTTAAATGATTAAATGATGATATAATTAAAATTGAAATAATTAGTAAGATGATGAAAAAATATGAAATTAGAAGAATAAGATTAATTAAATTAATTAAAGAATTAAAGAATTATTTAATCAATTAGAGGAATAATTAGTACATGATCAATAACATTTTTAGGTGTCTACAATATGCATATTCAAATACACAAAGATGAAGAAAACTGCACAACACAAATAGCATGAAGATTTAACGTGGTTTACCCAAGATGGGCTACATCCACAGAACACAGTCGTCCAACCTTTTCTTATTATCCAGTAAAATAGTACAAAACAGAAAGCAGGAAACAAGAAAGATCAGATGAACATAACACATAAATAACTCTGTCGAAGAGTGAATGCGTGACACGATAAAGGCTATTGCGTGATGGGGTCCGCACGAATGCGTGACCCTGTGTGATCGATTGTGTGAGCCTGTCTATGCAATTGCGTGATTTTGTAAACATGATTGCATGATTGTTGAATCCACTGTGAAATCTGTATAAACCCTGCAAAAAAAATAAAAATTCGTATGACCTGCAAAAACTACACAGAAAACTAGAAGAATAATTAGTTGTTGCTTCATGTCAGGTTCACCAAAATATGTATGCTAAAATTCATCATGTAATTAACTAGAAATCAGAGGGAAATCATGAATCCCTATCTAATTAAAGAATTTAAACAAACTCAATGAAAATAGATGCATATAGAATAATTCTAAACAATGTAAAACTCCCTATTGTGCATCATGGCTTCCATTGCTCTTCTTCTGTTTGTGGTATGGTGGCTCTCAGATATCGTGCTGGCAACCTGCAATTGACACAAAGATTCAAATTTTGTGATTGTTGAAAATGGAGATTGAATGCACAATTTATAGATTTTTGGAGAGGATTGAATGAGAGGTGGAACAAATTGATTAAGAGGCGGAACTCAGGTGAGCTCACATGTTGATTGATAGTTGAACTGTTGATTTGGGGGTGGAACATAATAGATTGAATATATAAAATGAATTCACTGATTGAGAAAAAAGCTGATTGAAAGATGAAAAAGAATGATTGGAGGAAAATTGATTGATGACAAAGAAAACTTTATTTAGAAAAAGCTAACTAGAAGATAGAAAAAGAATGATTGGAGAGAATTAAAGAAATGATGCAATTAATCAATTAATTGAAATAATCACTTAAAATAGATGGAATAGTTAACTGATTGAAAGCTTTTTAGAAAAAAGCAAAGTGGAAGATAGAAATAGAGATTGGAAAGATAATGATTTAATTAATTAATTAATTTAGCATGTTCTTGAACTTTGACTTTGATTTTCAATTTAATCTTTGCATGAGATTTAATTCAAATATTGAATTTATTTTAAATTCAATTTGTTATTTGAATATATTTAGAATTTGACTTTGATTTTCAATTTGATTTTTGAAATCATGCACATGTATTAGAAATTAGAAGAAATTGGAAGAATATGAAATTAAATGATATTAGAAAAAATAATTAAATGAAATTAGAATTTGGGGATTTGGAATTTGAAATTTGAAGAATTAATTAGTTAATTAAATAATTTAAAGAAACTATTTAATTATTTAGAAATGGACTTTAATTAAATAATAAAAATTATTTAATTTAAAGGATTAAAATCACAATTAATTAAATAATAAATATTTAATTAATATTTAGAAAATGGTTAATGATTAACTGAATAGAGATGAAAATTAAAAATGAAGTTATTTAAATAATAAAGATTATTTAAATTGAAGGATTAAAAATCACAATTAATTAAATAATAAATATTTAATTAACATTAGAAAATGGTTTAAATGATTAAATGATGATATAATTAAAATTGAAATAATTAGTAAGATGATGAAAAAATATGAAATTAGAAGAATAAGATTAATTAAATTAATTAAAGAATTAAAGAATTATTTAATCAATTAGAGGAATAATTAGTACATGATCAATAACATTTTTAGGTGTCTACAATATGCATATTCAAATACACAAAGATGAAGAAAACTGCACAACACAAATAGCATGAAGATTTAACGTGGTTTACCCAAGATGGGCTACATCCACAGAACACAGTCGTCCAACCTTTTCTTATTATCCAGTAAAATAGTACAAAACAGAAAGCAGGAAACAAGAAAGATCAGATGAACATAACACATAAATAACTCTGTCGAAGAGTGAATGCGTGACACGATAAAGGCTATTGCGTGATGGGGTCCGCACGAATGCGTGACCCTGTGTGATCGATTGTGTGAGCCTGTCTATGCAATTGCGTGATTTTGTAAACATGATTGCATGATTGTTGAATCCACTGTGAAATCTGTATAAACCCTGCAAAAAAAATAAAAATTCGTATGACCTGCAAAAACTACACAGAAAACTAGAAGAATAATTAGTTGTTGCTTCATGTCAGGTTCACCAAAATATGTATGCTAAAATTCATCATGTAATTAACTAGAAATCAGAGGGAAATCATGAATCCCTATCTAATTAAAGAATTTAAACAAACTCAATGAAAATAGATGCATATAGAATAATTCTAAACAATGTAAAACTCCCTATTGTGCATCATGGCTTCCATTGCTCTTCTTCTGTTTGTGGTATGGTGGCTCTCAGATATCGTGCTGGCAACCTGCAATTGACACAAAGATTCAAATTTTGTGATTGTTGAAAATGGAGATTGAATGCACAATTTATAGATTTTTGGAGAGGATTGAATGAGAGGTGGAACAAATTGATTAAGAGGCGGAACTCAGGTGAGCTCACATGTTGATTGATAGTTGAACTGTTGATTTGGGGGTGGAACATAATAGATTGAATATATAAAATGAATTCACTGATTGAGAAAAAAGCTGATTGAAAGATGAAAAAGAATGATTGGAGGAAAATTGATTGATGACAAAGAAAACTTTATTTAGAAAAAGCTAACTAGAAGATAGAAAAAGAATGATTGGAGAGAATTAAAGAAATGATGCAATTAATCAATTAATTGAAATAATCACTTAAAATAGATGGAATAGTTAACTGATTGAAAGCTTTTTAGAAAAAAGCAAAGTGGAAGATAGAAATAGAGATTGGAAAGATAATGATTTAATTAATTAATTAATTTAGCATGTTCTTGAACTTTGACTTTGATTTTCAATTTAATCTTTGCATGAGATTTAATTCAAATATTGAATTTATTTTAAATTCAATTTGTTATTTGAATATATTTAGAATTTGACTTTGATTTTCAATTTGATTTTTGAAATCATGCACATGTATTAGAAATTAGAAGAAATTGGAAGAATATGAAATTAAATGATATTAGAAAAAATAATTAAATGAAATTAGAATTTGGGGATTTGGAATTTGAAATTTGAAGAATTAATTAGTTAATTAAATAATTTAAAGAAACTATTTAATTATTTAGAAATGGACTTTAATTAAATAATAAAAATTATTTAATTTAAAGGATTAAAATCACAATTAATTAAATAATAAATATTTAATTAATATTTAGAAAATGGTTAATGATTAACTGAATAGAGATGAAAATTAAAAATGAAGTTATTTAAATAATAAAGATTATTTAAATTGAAGGATTAAAAATCACAATTAATTAAATAATAAATATTTAATTAACATTAGAAAATGGTTTAAATGATTAAATGATGATATAATTAAAATTGAAATAATTAGTAAGATGATGAAAAAATATGAAATTAGAAGAATAAGATTAATTAAATTAATTAAAGAATTAAAGAATTATTTAATCAATTAGAGGAATAATTAGTACATGATCAATAACATTTTTAGGTGTCTACAATATGCATATTCAAATACACAAAGATGAAGAAAACTGCACAACACAAATAGCATGAAGATTTAACGTGGTTTACCCAAGATGGGCTACATCCACAGAACACAGTCGTCCAACCTTTTCTTATTATCCAGTAAAATAGTACAAAACAGAAAGCAGGAAACAAGAAAGATCAGATGAACATAACACATAAATAACTCTGTCGAAGAGTGAATGCGTGACACGATAAAGGCTATTGCGTGATGGGGTCCGCACGAATGCGTGACCCTGTGTGATCGATTGTGTGAGCCTGTCTATGCAATTGCGTGATTTTGTAAACATGATTGCATGATTGTTGAATCCACTGTGAAATCTGTATAAACCCTGCAAAAAAAATAAAAATTCGTATGACCTGCAAAAACTACACAGAAAACTAGAAGAATAATTAGTTGTTGCTTCATGTCAGGTTCACCAAAATATGTATGCTAAAATTCATCATGTAATTAACTAGAAATCAGAGGGAAATCATGAATCCCTATCTAATTAAAGAATTTAAACAAACTCAATGAAAATAGATGCATATAGAATAATTCTAAACAATGTAAAACTCCCTATTGTGCATCATGGCTTCCATTGCTCTTCTTCTGTTTGTGGTATGGTGGCTCTCAGATATCGTGCTGGCAACCTGCAATTGACACAAAGATTCAAATTTTGTGATTGTTGAAAATGGAGATTGAATGCACAATTTATAGATTTTTGGAGAGGATTGAATGAGAGGTGGAACAAATTGATTAAGAGGCGGAACTCAGGTGAGCTCACATGTTGATTGATAGTTGAACTGTTGATTTGGGGGTGGAACATAATAGATTGAATATATAAAATGAATTCACTGATTGAGAAAAAAGCTGATTGAAAGATGAAAAAGAATGATTGGAGGAAAATTGATTGATGACAAAGAAAACTTTATTTAGAAAAAGCTAACTAGAAGATAGAAAAAGAATGATTGGAGAGAATTAAAGAAATGATGCAATTAATCAATTAATTGAAATAATCACTTAAAATAGATGGAATAGTTAACTGATTGAAAGCTTTTTAGAAAAAAGCAAAGTGGAAGATAGAAATAGAGATTGGAAAGATAATGATTTAATTAATTAATTAATTTAGCATGTTCTTGAACTTTGACTTTGATTTTCAATTTAATCTTTGCATGAGATTTAATTCAAATATTGAATTTATTTTAAATTCAATTTGTTATTTGAATATATTTAGAATTTGACTTTGATTTTCAATTTGATTTTTGAAATCATGCACATGTATTAGAAATTAGAAGAAATTGGAAGAATATGAAATTAAATGATATTAGAAAAAATAATTAAATGAAATTAGAATTTGGGGATTTGGAATTTGAAATTTGAAGAATTAATTAGTTAATTAAATAATTTAAAGAAACTATTTAATTATTTAGAAATGGACTTTAATTAAATAATAAAAATTATTTAATTTAAAGGATTAAAATCACAATTAATTAAATAATAAATATTTAATTAATATTTAGAAAATGGTTAATGATTAACTGAATAGAGATGAAAATTAAAAATGAAGTTATTTAAATAATAAAGATTATTTAAATTGAAGGATTAAAAATCACAATTAATTAAATAATAAATATTTAATTAACATTAGAAAATGGTTTAAATGATTAAATGATGATATAATTAAAATTGAAATAATTAGTAAGATGATGAAAAAATATGAAATTAGAAGAATAAGATTAATTAAATTAATTAAAGAATTAAAGAATTATTTAATCAATTAGAGGAATAATTAGTACATGATCAATAACATTTTTAGGTGTCTACAATATGCATATTCAAATACACAAAGATGAAGAAAACTGCACAACACAAATAGCATGAAGATTTAACGTGGTTTACCCAAGATGGGCTACATCCACAGAACACAGTCGTCCAACCTTTTCTTATTATCCAGTAAAATAGTACAAAACAGAAAGCAGGAAACAAGAAAGATCAGATGAACATAACACATAAATAACTCTGTCGAAGAGTGAATGCGTGACACGATAAAGGCTATTGCGTGATGGGGTCCGCACGAATGCGTGACCCTGTGTGATCGATTGTGTGAGCCTGTCTATGCAATTGCGTGATTTTGTAAACATGATTGCATGATTGTTGAATCCACTGTGAAATCTGTATAAACCCTGCAAAAAAAATAAAAATTCGTATGACCTGCAAAAACTACACAGAAAACTAGAAGAATAATTAGTTGTTGCTTCATGTCAGGTTCACCAAAATATGTATGCTAAAATTCATCATGTAATTAACTAGAAATCAGAGGGAAATCATGAATCCCTATCTAATTAAAGAATTTAAACAAACTCAATGAAAATAGATGCATATAGAATAATTCTAAACAATGTAAAACTCCCTATTGTGCATCATGGCTTCCATTGCTCTTCTTCTGTTTGTGGTATGGTGGCTCTCAGATATCGTGCTGGCAACCTGCAATTGACACAAAGATTCAAATTTTGTGATTGTTGAAAATGGAGATTGAATGCACAATTTATAGATTTTTGGAGAGGATTGAATGAGAGGTGGAACAAATTGATTAAGAGGCGGAACTCAGGTGAGCTCACATGTTGATTGATAGTTGAACTGTTGATTTGGGGGTGGAACATAATAGATTGAATATATAAAATGAATTCACTGATTGAGAAAAAAGCTGATTGAAAGATGAAAAAGAATGATTGGAGGAAAATTGATTGATGACAAAGAAAACTTTATTTAGAAAAAGCTAACTAGAAGATAGAAAAAGAATGATTGGAAAGAATTAAAGAAATGATGCAATTAATCAATTAATTGAAATAATCACTTAAAATAGATGGAATAGTTAACTGATTGAAAGCTTTTTAGAAAAAAGCAAAGTGGAAGATAGAAATAGAGATTGGAAAGATAATGATTTAATTAATTAATTAATTTAGCATGTTCTTGAACTTTGACTTTGATTTTCAATTTAATCTTTGCATGAGATTTAATTCAAATATTGAATTTATTTTAAATTCAATTTGTTATTTGAATATATTTAGAATTTGACTTTGATTTTCAATTTGATTTTTGAAATCATGCACATGTATTAGAAATTAGAAGAAATTGGAAGAATATGAAATTAAATGATATTAGAAAAAATAATTAAATGAAATTAGAATTTGGGGATTTGGAATTTGAAATTTGAAGAATTAATTAGTTAATTAAATAATTTAAAGAAACTATTTAATTATTTAGAAATGGACTTTAATTAAATAATAAAAATTATTTAATTTAAAGGATTAAAATCACAATTAATTAAATAATAAATATTTAATTAATATTTAGAAAATGGTTAATGATTAACTGAATAGAGATGAAAATTAAAAATGAAGTTATTTAAATAATAAAGATTATTTAAATTGAAGGATTAAAAATCACAATTAATTAAATAATAAATATTTAATTAACATTAGAAAATGGTTTAAATGATTAAATGATGATATAATTAAAATTGAAATAATTAGTAAGATGATGAAAAAATATGAAATTAGAAGAATAAGATTAATTAAATTAATTAAAGAATTAAAGAATTATTTAATCAATTAGAGGAATAATTAGTACATGATCAATAACATTTTTAGGTGTCTACAATATGCATATTCAAATACACAAAGATGAAGAAAACTGCACAACACAAATAGCATGAAGATTTAACGTGGTTTACCCAAGATGGGCTACATCCACAGAACACAGTCGTCCAACCTTTTCTTATTATCCAGTAAAATAGTACAAAACAGAAAGCAGGAAACAAGAAAGATCAGATGAACATAACACATAAATAACTCTGTCGAAGAGTGAATGCGTGACACGATAAAGGCTATTGCGTGATGGGGTCCGCACGAATGCGTGACCCTGTGTGATCGATTGTGTGAGCCTGTCTATGCAATTGCGTGATTTTGTAAACATGATTGCATGATTGTTGAATCCACTGTGAAATCTGTATAAACCCTGCAAAAAAAATAAAAATTCGTATGACCTGCAAAAACTACACAGAAAACTAGAAGAATAATTAGTTGTTGCTTCATGTCAGGTTCACCAAAATATGTATGCTAAAATTCATCATGTAATTAACTAGAAATCAGAGGGAAATCATGAATCCCTATCTAATTAAAGAATTTAAACAAACTCAATGAAAATAGATGCATATAGAATAATTCTAAACAATGTAAAACTCCCTATTGTGCATCATGGCTTCCATTGCTCTTCTTCTGTTTGTGGTATGGTGGCTCTCAGATATCGTGCTGGCAACCTGCAATTGACACAAAGATTCAAATTTTGTGATTGTTGAAAATGGAGATTGAATGCACAATTTATAGATTTTTGGAGAGGATTGAATGAGAGGTGGAACAAATTGATTAAGAGGCGGAACTCAGGTGAGCTCACATGTTGATTGATAGTTGAACTGTTGATTTGGGGGTGGAACATAATAGATTGAATATATAAAATGAATTCACTGATTGAGAAAAAAGCTGATTGAAAGATGAAAAAGAATGATTGGAGGAAAATTGATTGATGACAAAGAAAACTTTATTTAGAAAAAGCTAACTAGAAGATAGAAAAAGAATGATTGGAGAGAATTAAAGAAATGATGCAATTAATCAATTAATTGAAATAATCACTTAAAATAGATGGAATAGTTAACTGATTGAAAGCTTTTTAGAAAAAAGCAAAGTGGAAGATAGAAATAGAGATTGGAAAGATAATGATTTAATTAATTAATTAATTTAGCATGTTCTTGAACTTTGACTTTGATTTTCAATTTAATCTTTGCATGAGATTTAATTCAAATATTGAATTTATTTTAAATTCAATTTGTTATTTGAATATATTTAGAATTTGACTTTGATTTTCAATTTGATTTTTGAAATCATGCACATGTATTAGAAATTAGAAGAAATTGGAAGAATATGAAATTAAATGATATTAGAAAAAATAATTAAATGAAATTAGAATTTGGGGATTTGGAATTTGAAATTTGAAGAATTAATTAGTTAATTAAATAATTTAAAGAAACTATTTAATTATTTAGAAATGGACTTTAATTAAATAATAAAAATTATTTAATTTAAAGGATTAAAATCACAATTAATTAAATAATAAATATTTAATTAATATTTAGAAAATGGTTAATGATTAACTGAATAGAGATGAAAATTAAAAATGAAGTTATTTAAATAATAAAGATTATTTAAATTGAAGGATTAAAAATCACAATTAATTAAATAATAAATATTTAATTAACATTAGAAAATGGTTTAAATGATTAAATGATGATATAATTAAAATTGAAATAATTAGTAAGATGATGAAAAAATATGAAATTAGAAGAATAAGATTAATTAAATTAATTAAAGAATTAAAGAATTATTTAATCAATTAGAGGAATAATTAGTACATGATCAATAACATTTTTAGGTGTCTACAATATGCATATTCAAATACACAAAGATGAAGAAAACTGCACAACACAAATAGCATGAAGATTTAACGTGGTTTACCCAAGATGGGCTACATCCACAGAACACAGTCGTCCAACCTTTTCTTATTATCCAGTAAAATAGTACAAAACAGAAAGCAGGAAACAAGAAAGATCAGATGAACATAACACATAAATAACTCTGTCGAAGAGTGAATGCGTGACACGATAAAGGCTATTGCGTGATGGGGTCCGCACGAATGCGTGACCCTGTGTGATCGATTGTGTGAGCCTGTCTATGCAATTGCGTGATTTTGTAAACATGATTGCATGATTGTTGAATCCACTGTGAAATCTGTATAAACCCTGCAAAAAAAATAAAAATTCGTATGACCTGCAAAAACTACACAGAAAACTAGAAGAATAATTAGTTGTTGCTTCATGTCAGGTTCACCAAAATATGTATGCTAAAATTCATCATGTAATTAACTAGAAATCAGAGGGAAATCATGAATCCCTATCTAATTAAAGAATTTAAACAAACTCAATGAAAATAGATGCATATAGAATAATTCTAAACAATGTAAAACTCCCTATTGTGCATCATGGCTTCCATTGCTCTTCTTCTGTTTGTGGTATGGTGGCTCTCAGATATCGTGCTGGCAACCTGCAATTGACACAAAGATTCAAATTTTGTGATTGTTGAAAATGGAGATTGAATGCACAATTTATAGATTTTTGGAGAGGATTGAATGAGAGGTGGAACAAATTGATTAAGAGGCGGAACTCAGGTGAGCTCACATGTTGATTGATAGTTGAACTGTTGATTTGGGGGTGGAACATAATAGATTGAATATATAAAATGAATTCACTGATTGAGAAAAAAGCTGATTGAAAGATGAAAAAGAATGATTGGAGGAAAATTGATTGATGACAAAGAAAACTTTATTTAGAAAAAGCTAACTAGAAGATAGAAAAAGAATGATTGGAGAGAATTAAAGAAATGATGCAATTAATCAATTAATTGAAATAATCACTTAAAATAGATGGAATAGTTAACTGATTGAAAGCTTTTTAGAAAAAAGCAAAGTGGAAGATAGAAATAGAGATTGGAAAGATAATGATTTAATTAATTAATTAATTTAGCATGTTCTTGAACTTTGACTTTGATTTTCAATTTAATCTTTGCATGAGATTTAATTCAAATATTGAATTTATTTTAAATTCAATTTGTTATTTGAATATATTTAGAATTTGACTTTGATTTTCAATTTGATTTTTGAAATCATGCACATGTATTAGAAATTAGAAGAAATTGGAAGAATATGAAATTAAATGATATTAGAAAAAATAATTAAATGAAATTAGAATTTGGGGATTTGGAATTTGAAATTTGAAGAATTAATTAGTTAATTAAATAATTTAAAGAAACTATTTAATTATTTAGAAATGGACTTTAATTAAATAATAAAAATTATTTAATTTAAAGGATTAAAATCACAATTAATTAAATAATAAATATTTAATTAATATTTAGAAAATGGTTAATGATTAACTGAATAGAGATGAAAATTAAAAATGAAGTTATTTAAATAATAAAGATTATTTAAATTGAAGGATTAAAAATCACAATTAATTAAATAATAAATATTTAATTAACATTAGAAAATGGTTTAAATGATTAAATGATGATATAATTAAAATTGAAATAATTAGTAAGATGATGAAAAAATATGAAATTAGAAGAATAAGATTAATTAAATTAATTAAAGAATTAAAGAATTATTTAATCAATTAGAGGAATAATTAGTACATGATCAATAACATTTTTAGGTGTCTACAATATGCATATTCAAATACACAAAGATGAAGAAAACTGCACAACACAAATAGCATGAAGATTTAACGTGGTTTACCCAAGATGGGCTACATCCACAGAACACAGTCGTCCAACCTTTTCTTATTATCCAGTAAAATAGTACAAAACAGAAAGCAGGAAACAAGAAAGATCAGATGAACATAACACATAAATAACTCTGTCGAAGAGTGAATGCGTGACACGATAAAGGCTATTGCGTGATGGGGTCCGCACGAATGCGTGACCCTGTGTGATCGATTGTGTGAGCCTGTCTATGCAATTGCGTGATTTTGTAAACATGATTGCATGATTGTTGAATCCACTGTGAAATCTGTATAAACCCTGCAAAAAAAATAAAAATTCGTATGACCTGCAAAAACTACACAGAAAACTAGAAGAATAATTAGTTGTTGCTTCATGTCAGGTTCACCAAAATATGTATGCTAAAATTCATCATGTAATTAACTAGAAATCAGAGGGAAATCATGAATCCCTATCTAATTAAAGAATTTAAACAAACTCAATGAAAATAGATGCATATAGAATAATTCTAAACAATGTAAAACTCCCTATTGTGCATCATGGCTTCCATTGCTCTTCTTCTGTTTGTGGTATGGTGGCTCTCAGATATCGTGCTGGCAACCTGCAATTGACACAAAGATTCAAATTTTGTGATTGTTGAAAATGGAGATTGAATGCACAATTTATAGATTTTTGGAGAGGATTGAATGAGAGGTGGAACAAATTGATTAAGAGGCGGAACTCAGGTGAGCTCACATGTTGATTGATAGTTGAACTGTTGATTTGGGGGTGGAACATAATAGATTGAATATATAAAATGAATTCACTGATTGAGAAAAAAGCTGATTGAAAGATGAAAAAGAATGATTGGAGGAAAATTGATTGATGACAAAGAAAACTTTATTTAGAAAAAGCTAACTAGAAGATAGAAAAAGAATGATTGGAGAGAATTAAAGAAATGATGCAATTAATCAATTAATTGAAATAATCACTTAAAATAGATGGAATAGTTAACTGATTGAAAGCTTTTTAGAAAAAAGCAAAGTGGAAGATAGAAATAGAGATTGGAAAGATAATGATTTAATTAATTAATTAATTTAGCATGTTCTTGAACTTTGACTTTGATTTTCAATTTAATCTTTGCATGAGATTTAATTCAAATATTGAATTTATTTTAAATTCAATTTGTTATTTGAATATATTTAGAATTTGACTTTGATTTTCAATTTGATTTTTGAAATCATGCACATGTATTAGAAATTAGAAGAAATTGGAAGAATATGAAATTAAATGATATTAGAAAAAATAATTAAATGAAATTAGAATTTGGGGATTTGGAATTTGAAATTTGAAGAATTAATTAGTTAATTAAATAATTTAAAGAAACTATTTAATTATTTAGAAATGGACTTTAATTAAATAATAAAAATTATTTAATTTAAAGGATTAAAATCACAATTAATTAAATAATAAATATTTAATTAATATTTAGAAAATGGTTAATGATTAACTGAATAGAGATGAAAATTAAAAATGAAGTTATTTAAATAATAAAGATTATTTAAATTGAAGGATTAAAAATCACAATTAATTAAATAATAAATATTTAATTAACATTAGAAAATGGTTTAAATGATTAAATGATGATATAATTAAAATTGAAATAATTAGTAAGATGATGAAAAAATATGAAATTAGAAGAATAAGATTAATTAAATTAATTAAAGAATTAAAGAATTATTTAATCAATTAGAGGAATAATTAGTACATGATCAATAACATTTTTAGGTGTCTACAATATGCATATTCAAATACACAAAGATGAAGAAAACTGCACAACACAAATAGCATGAAGATTTAACGTGGTTTACCCAAGATGGGCTACATCCACAGAACACAGTCGTCCAACCTTTTCTTATTATCCAGTAAAATAGTACAAAACAGAAAGCAGGAAACAAGAAAGATCAGATGAACATAACACATAAATAACTCTGTCGAAGAGTGAATGCGTGACACGATAAAGGCTATTGCGTGATGGGGTCCGCACGAATGCGTGACCCTGTGTGATCGATTGTGTGAGCCTGTCTATGCAATTGCGTGATTTTGTAAACATGATTGCATGATTGTTGAATCCACTGTGAAATCTGTATAAACCCTGCAAAAAAAATAAAAATTCGTATGACCTGCAAAAACTACACAGAAAACTAGAAGAATAATTAGTTGTTGCTTCATGTCAGGTTCACCAAAATATGTATGCTAAAATTCATCATGTAATTAACTAGAAATCAGAGGGAAATCATGAATCCCTATCTAATTAAAGAATTTAAACAAACTCAATGAAAATAGATGCATATAGAATAATTCTAAACAATGTAAAACTCCCTATTGTGCATCATGGCTTCCATTGCTCTTCTTCTGTTTGTGGTATGGTGGCTCTCAGATATCGTGCTGGCAACCTGCAATTGACACAAAGATTCAAATTTTGTGATTGTTGAAAATGGAGATTGAATGCACAATTTATAGATTTTTGGAGAGGATTGAATGAGAGGTGGAACAAATTGATTAAGAGGCGGAACTCAGGTGAGCTCACATGTTGATTGATAGTTGAACTGTTGATTTGGGGGTGGAACATAATAGATTGAATATATAAAATGAATTCACTGATTGAGAAAAAAGCTGATTGAAAGATGAAAAAGAATGATTGGAGGAAAATTGATTGATGACAAAGAAAACTTTATTTAGAAAAAGCTAACTAGAAGATAGAAAAAGAATGATTGGAGAGAATTAAAGAAATGATGCAATTAATCAATTAATTGAAATAATCACTTAAAATAGATGGAATAGTTAACTGATTGAAAGCTTTTTAGAAAAAAGCAAAGTGGAAGATAGAAATAGAGATTGGAAAGATAATGATTTAATTAATTAATTAATTTAGCATGTTCTTGAACTTTGACTTTGATTTTCAATTTAATCTTTGCATGAGATTTAATTCAAATATTGAATTTATTTTAAATTCAATTTGTTATTTGAATATATTTAGAATTTGACTTTGATTTTCAATTTGATTTTTGAAATCATGCACATGTATTAGAAATTAGAAGAAATTGGAAGAATATGAAATTAAATGATATTAGAAAAAATAATTAAATGAAATTAGAATTTGGGGATTTGGAATTTGAAATTTGAAGAATTAATTAGTTAATTAAATAATTTAAAGAAACTATTTAATTATTTAGAAATGGACTTTAATTAAATAATAAAAATTATTTAATTTAAAGGATTAAAATCACAATTAATTAAATAATAAATATTTAATTAATATTTAGAAAATGGTTAATGATTAACTGAATAGAGATGAAAATTAAAAATGAAGTTATTTAAATAATAAAGATTATTTAAATTGAAGGATTAAAAATCACAATTAATTAAATAATAAATATTTAATTAACATTAGAAAATGGTTTAAATGATTAAATGATGATATAATTAAAATTGAAATAATTAGTAAGATGATGAAAAAATATGAAATTAGAAGAATAAGATTAATTAAATTAATTAAAGAATTAAAGAATTATTTAATCAATTAGAGGAATAATTAGTACATGATCAATAACATTTTTAGGTGTCTACAATATGCATATTCAAATACACAAAGATGAAGAAAACTGCACAACACAAATAGCATGAAGATTTAACGTGGTTTACCCAAGATGGGCTACATCCACAGAACACAGTCGTCCAACCTTTTCTTATTATCCAGTAAAATAGTACAAAACAGAAAGCAGGAAACAAGAAAGATCAGATGAACATAACACATAAATAACTCTGTCGAAGAGTGAATGCGTGACACGATAAAGGCTATTGCGTGATGGGGTCCGCACGAATGCGTGACCCTGTGTGATCGATTGTGTGAGCCTGTCTATGCAATTGCGTGATTTTGTAAACATGATTGCATGATTGTTGAATCCACTGTGAAATCTGTATAAACCCTGCAAAAAAAATAAAAATTCGTATGACCTGCAAAAACTACACAGAAAACTAGAAGAATAATTAGTTGTTGCTTCATGTCAGGTTCACCAAAATATGTATGCTAAAATTCATCATGTAATTAACTAGAAATCAGAGGGAAATCATGAATCCCTATCTAATTAAAGAATTTAAACAAACTCAATGAAAATAGATGCATATAGAATAATTCTAAACAATGTAAAACTCCCTATTGTGCATCATGGCTTCCATTGCTCTTCTTCTGTTTGTGGTATGGTGGCTCTCAGATATCGTGCTGGCAACCTGCAATTGACACAAAGATTCAAATTTTGTGATTGT
>NW_026730057.1:0-25000 GCF_030272615.1 Cryptomeria japonica
GATAGGAATCTTTATATGCCACCCTTTCCACGCGGGTTCGAAACACCCAAATTTGAAAAATATAGAGGAAAGGGGGATCCCCGTGATCATGTCCGAGAATTTCATTCTGCTTGTCTTGAAGTAGCTTATGAGGACACATACCTAATGCGCCTTTTTCCCCAAAGCTTGGGAGGAACAACCACATCATGGTTTTCCCGACTTCCAGGTGGCATTAGAACATTTGAGGAACTCATCCAGAAGTTCCTATCTCATTACTCTTATAATATTGAACGCGACATCACCATGGCTGATCTATGCAACACCAAACAAAAACCAGGTGAATTATTCGCAGTATTCCTGCAACGATGGCCACAAATGTCTAGCAGACGTTCTCTTCAGTTACCTGAACGAGAACTAGTGGAAATTTTCATTTCCAACTTAAACGAAGAAATGGAATTTCACCTGGATGTCAAAGACACAGACTCTTTTAACGATATGATCACCAAGGGTATAAAATGTGAAAGGGCACTCATCAAAAAAGGACTCATCAAAATCTTTAATGAACCAAAAGATGCTCCTCGCCCGCACTTCAATAGCGATAAACCGAACTTCTGGAACAAGAATAAGAACATCGTCAACGATGGAGTTGTGGATGCTCGGACTGTCCAAAATGCACAACCTGTGGTTCGGTTTGCAGGACAAAATCCTCCACCTCAAAATAACACAAATGTTCCTCTTAATCAAGGTCGCATCACATCTCATGATGAACCAAGACCTCGTCCACAAAAACAAAAACGCACATACACTCCCTTAGGGGAACCCATTGAAACAGTGTTGCGACAACTCCTCTCTCAAAATTTGGTCACTCTACCTAAGCTATCAAACTATGAGCCTCAAGTCAAACCAGCATGGTGGAAAGATACTGAACACTGTGAGTTCCATCAAGGAAGAGGACACAAGACAAGTAATTGTCACTGATTGAAAGATCTCATTCAGGATCTTATTGACCGAGGAGAAATTGAAATTGAAGGGCATGACCCAAAAACAACCAATAATGATCATCAGATGTTCAAGAATCCACTTCCATCGCAAGATCAAAGGGGTCCTTCGACGTCCAGTGGAGGTCCTGATACCACTGATTATACGCAAGCTGCGTATAATTACACTGTCAATCACCTGTATGATGCCAGTGAACAAATTGCAACTATCACCTTCAAAAATCCCACCTCAAATTGCAATGTTGTTACGCGTCGCGGCAAAGTTACCATCAAGGCAGCTCCACAAGGCACCACCTCCATCCCAAAGCAGTACAATCTTGTGGAACAATTAGATAAAACGCCTGCGCTCATTTCCATTTTAGAGCTATTACGCCTATCACCATCTCATAAAACAATCTTGGATCAAGCACTCCAAGAAGCGTCAGTCCCTGCAAACCTGAACACAGACCAATTTCAAGCCATGGTTGGAAATCTAAAGTCATCACCTTGTCTCACTTTTTCCGAAAGTGACAACTCTTCTTTCCAACAACCTCATAATGCTTCGCTACACATTGAAGGCTTTGTCAACCAACACAGGATCAAGCGAGTCTTGATAGATAATGGAGCAGGCCTAAACATTTGTACACTACAGTTGGTCACAGCATTGGGATATGCAATAGAATCAGTGGATCCTCGCAAGAAGATCACCATCAAGGCCTATGATGATGCAGAGCGTTCATCCAAAGGAGCGGTGGTGCTACCAATCCGAGTAGGCCCTGTGGTAAAGCACATCATCTGTCAGGTTCTGGACCTTCCTCTGCCATATAATCTATTATTAGGGAGACCTTGGATACATGCCATGCAAGCCGTTCCATCTACCTACCATCAATGTATCAAGTTCCCACATAACGGTGCAGAGATCACAATCCTGGGCGACGCAAATCCCTTTGCATTTTGCCATAATATCAGCCATCAACCAGAGATTACTGTTCCTAATAATAGGGAAGCCATTTCCTCCACATCATATGTAAATCCCGCCTCTCTTGCCAGTTCAAACACTCCTATACCCAAGCAAGAAAAGCTTAAGATGAAAGTCGCAGAGGAAGGTCCTGGAGAATACAACTTGAGTCAGCTCTTTTGTGTGGGACAAATGCCTACTTCTCCTAGAACACATGGTAAACCACAGCAGTTACTCCAGCAACCACTAAACATGCCTGCATGTGCCTTAACGCCTTTCATCCTTGGAAAGAGTCAAGAGGAAGAGACACAAGATAAGGACCTAGCGGAATGGATCTATAAAGATCCCATCACCACTGACAAACCGCGAGTTACACTTCCTACAGAACAGTATGGCAAAGGCCTCCTCATTATGCAAAGAATGGGATATGATGGTCAGAGTGCTTTGGGATACTGCAAACAAGGACGACATGAACCGCTGCTGCCAGAGTTCAAGCCCAAAGGTAATACAGGCCTAGGCTTTGAAAAAGAGATCCTTCCTAAACTCAGATTTAAAGGAAAACCTAGCAAACCATTTTGCCCACCTACTGTAAAGAGGACACCTTTCATAATCAAAGCACCATCAAGCAATATTGTCACTGCCCCATCGAGGCTCACAAACCCACCGCAACCATCATCAATATCACTCATCCCACCAATCGAACTAGTAATCCCATCCACAGCAGTCATCACATCAATAAAACCATTCATAGCAGCAACTATATTGGAACCCGTAGTAGCATCTATGGCACCAGCCGTTCCAATAGAAACCACTAAATCAACACTGCCGATACTTCCAGTGACAAATCCTTTAATCCCCATCACGGTTCCTGCAGCACCGATCACCACAAAGGTACATAAACCAATCACGCCTGCAGTATTCAACTCCAGCGACATCCCAGTATGGTATAGCAATCGGATGCTCGAAAGTGATTCAGAGACTGACTCACATGAGTGGGAATTTGATTCTGTACAGCTTAACACTTCAGATGAGGAAGACACGTCACCACCTCCGCCACGCAAAGACATTCCTATTTACGGAGAAGCACAGATAAAGACCACTTGGGTACCTGAGCTGGAAACATCTTCCACAGACCCTACGTCTCATCCTACGCCGGATTCTGACAGGGAGAGTACCATCAACGACCTTCACCACACTGTCTTAACCCTCACTGATACATCTCCCGCACTTAACTTAATCGATGAGGTAATGCCCATTATCCACCCTGAACTCATCGAATGGAATCAACCAAATCCCCCATGTCTTGACCTCTTCCAAAACGATGAGGCTATCATTGACTTTTTGGAATTAAGGGATAATCTACCAAGCGGGGATCACAAAGCTGGATTCGCCATTGAACTTAATAGCGCAGCATACTTCGGGGCGGATGCCAAACCCTTCAGCTGCAAAAATATAACATTAAAACATGGATCTTCCAGTGAAAACCACACTGTGGCACTGTTTGATCCAACAAAAGTAAAAAGAAAGAGCGTATCCAACGATGAAAACCTCTCTGAGGCACTTGAGGATGAAGGGTTTGACATTCTCCCTGCTAGTACACAACAGGAACGATCGACGATTCTCATTGAGGAGACTAAAGAATACAATGTGGGGACTCCTGAAAACCCTCATATCATACATCTGGCATCTCTTCTCACTCCAGAGGAACAGCCTAAATTTATAGAGTTCTTCCAGAAGCGTCAAATCAACTTTGCATGGTCATATGCAGACATGCCTGGGCTTGATCCTGATTTAGTCATGCATCATCTCACAGTAGCAAAAGGAGCCAAACCTGTCAAACAGAAGCTTCGTAAGATGCATCCTCAGATTGCCGTGCTAGTCAAAACAGAACTCAAGAAACTCCTGGATGTTGGTTTCATTAGACCAATTGATTATGCAGAATGGATCTCCAATATTGTGCCAGTTGACAAACCAAAAGGGGGCATCCGCATTTGTACAGACTTCAGAGATCTAAATAAAGCATGTCCTAAGGATGACTTCCCTCTACCAAATATTGACATCATAGTGGATTTGACAGCAGGACATGCCATGCTTTCACTCATGGATGGCTTTTCAGGATACAATCAAATAAAGATCGCACCAGAGGACCAACATAAGACAGCCTTCACATGTCCATGGGGCACATACTGCTGGAATGTAATGCCTTTTGGTCTAAAGAATGCAGGAGCGACCTATCAAAGAGCAATGACCACCATCTTCCATGACATGATGCATACTATGATGGAAGATTATGTGGATGATTTACTAGCAAAATCACTCACAAGAGAAGGACATCTCCATATCTTAGAACAAATCTTTGATAGACTGGAACAATATCATGTTCGACTCAACCCAAAGAAATGTGTCTTTGGAGTGACCTCCGGGAAGCTTCTAGGATACATTGTCTCAAGCAAAGGTATTGAGGTCGACCCAGCAAAGGTAAAAGCTATCATGGACATGCCACCTCCAAAGAATATCAGTCAGCTAAGGACACTACAAGGGCGGCTTCAATCCATCCGAAGATTCATTGCACAATTAGCCGATAAGTGTCACCCATTTACACACCTACTACACAAGAACATCCGCTTTCAGTGGGATGACAAATGCCAGCAAGCATTTCAGTCACTCAAAGACTATCTCATGAATCCACCATTGTTGATGCCACCAGATCCAAGTAGACCATTATTGCTCTATATCTCAGCAACAAGTACAGCATTGGGTGTACTACTAGCACAACATAATGCAGAAGGTAAAGAGTGTGCTGTATACTACATCTCTCGCACACTGGTGGGCTATGAACTCAATTACACACCTATTGAGCGAGCTTGCCTAGCAGTAATCTTGGCAGCCACTAAACTGAGGCACTATCTGTTAACACACAAGGTGCAACTCATTGCAAAGATTGATCCACTCAAGTATTTACTTAGCAAAGCAGCATTGACAGGTCGCTTAGCCAAATGGGTGATGATTCTAAGTGAATTTGATATTGAGTATGTGGACCGTAAAGCTATCAAAGGTCAGGTTATTGCAGATCAATTGGCCGATGCACCACTCATAGGCGATCATCCTCTCATTTCAAATTTTCCAGATGAAGAGATATTCATGATCACAGAAGCACAACCATGGAAACTATATTTTGATGGTTCATACACTAGGCACGGCTCGGGGGCAGGCATTCTGTTTATCACACCTCAAGGTGATAGCATCCCGAAGTCTTACAGGCTCACATTTCCATGCACAAACAACATAGCAGAGTATGAGGCCTTGATCACAGGACTCAGGTTAGCCGTACAATGGAAATTACAAGAACTACAAGTATATGGCGATTCCCAACTAGTCATTCGACAAGCAACTAATGAATATCAGACCAAAGATGATAAACTCATGCCATACAAGCAAATGGTGGACAGTCTAAAGACATCATTTACTACTATCACTTTTGAGCAGATACCAAGAGATCAGAATCGAGCTGCTGACGCCATGGCTACCATCGCATCTCTACTAGATCTTCCACAGAATTCAACACGCTACGAGTTCTTGGTAGAACAACTTTGGATCCCGGCTTATGATATCCCCGAATCTGAAATGATATGTTGCCTTGTTGGTTCTGAATCCCCATGGTACGGTGAGTTCTACACCTATCTCCGCGATCACACCCTTCCTCCCAACCAATCAAATAACCAACGTAAAACCTTCATTTGCCAAACTGCTCGATATACCATTATTGCCAAAACCCTATACCGACGCGGTCTTGATGGTACTCTCCTTCGATGTCTGGAACAAGGTGAGATAACAAAGGCTTTGGAAGAGGTACATGAAGGAATTTGCGGGACTCATTCAAGTGGTTCGTCACTCGCCAAGAAACTCTTGCGAGCTGGATATTATTGGCCATCTATGGAAAAGGATTCCTACTACTTTGTCAAAAAATGCAAGAAATGTCAAGTTCATGGCGACCTGATACATGCACTGGCCCAGGAACTGCAACCAATCACAACACCATGGCCTTTTTGTCAATGGGGTCTTGATCTTGTGGGTCAAATCCATCCATCTTCATCCAATGGCCATAAATTCATTATTACCGCCACCGAATATTTCACCAAGTGGATCGAAGCTGTTCCACTTACCCAAGTCACCGGCAAGCAGATCGCCTCATTCATCCTCAACTACATCATCTGCCAGTATGGTGTACCCATGTCCATCGTCACAGATAACGGTCTTCCTTTCAAAAATCAGGATGTCCGTGAGCTTTGTGAGAAATTTCATATCCAACACCGCTTTTCCACTCCCTATTACCCACAAGGCAATGGTCAGGCCGAAGCATCCAATAAAAACATATTGAGGATCCTAAAGAAGACAGTCAATGATGCCGGTCGTGATTGGCATGTTCAATTGAATCCAGCGCTATGGGCATATCGAACTAGCATTCGAACCCCTATAGGTGCAACTCCTTATTCATTGGTCTATGGTGCAGAAGCTATCTTGCCTATTGAGGTCGAGATACCATCATTAAGGGTTTCCTAGCACAATCTCATTGATGATGACGCATACAGAGTCTCACGCCTTCAGGACTTAGAGTTACTTGATGAGAAACGACAAGCTGCATACAATCACCTCAAAGCCTATCAGCAGCGCATGAGTAGAAGCTACAATCACCGAGTTAGATCTCGTACATTTGAGGTAGGTGATCTTGTTCTTCGAGAAAATCCTTGCAACCAACCAAACAGAGAACATCAAGGCAAGTTTGAATCAAACTGGTTGGGCCCATATGTTGTCACTGCTGTATTCGGGTCCGAGGCATATCAGTTGGCTACATCAGAAGGAGAACCGCTCGCAGATCCAATCAACAGCATGCACCTCAAACGGTTTTAAACATAAGCTATACAGAGCATCAGGCTCCCCTGCCTATCAGAAAATACCAAAAAAACATTCAGAAAAATGTCCTGAAGAAAATATAAAAACATTCAAAAAAGTAAAGAAAAATCATGCATCCAAACGGTGAACAACCACTCCGGTGGCACCTTGGGTAAGAACGATGGTGAAAACCTGGCAAACAGGCGCCACTCGTAAAGGCTATGGCTCCATTATCTTTCAGACTTGTGGCGATCACATCTACTTCATACATACATCCATCCATCCATCAACCATGGCTTGTTATTCCTCTGCAATTATGATAGTACTCCATACATCTTGCATCCCGCTTTTTCATAGTCATGTCTAAAACTGGGGGCAATGCCTTTAACCTATTGATGGAAGTGGATTCTACATTGTCTTATGATTCATTAAGTTCTTCATTCAAACAATCATCAAAAATCCAAAAACATTCAAAAATATCTCGCAAAAATACCAAAAACATTCAAAACAATTCAAAATCCAAAAACATCGACAAAACCATTGAAAAATCACACAAAAACATGGCAACACCTTGTACATACTCATCCATGCAGATACCAAAACAAACATTGCGACAAACTACTCACACAATGACCATTTACCAAACAACCACACAATCCACATCAACAATCCAAAACTGTCTTTAAAACAAGGATGCATCCTTCCTTACCAAAACAAAGACAAGATGATGTTTTCTTTGACAAGAAAATTCTGTTAGGCTGTCAAATACTTGGTTGATTTGTGAGTAATTCATTTGTTTATCTGTATCGGGATCTTTTCAACATTGTTTTGTATCGTTTGTGCATTATTTCCGATGAAGTTCTGGGGCATGTACTAATGGTGTCTACGTGGGAAGTTCACCAAGCTACATGATCTTATGCAAAATGCAGTCATAGATCATTACGGCTTGCTGACTACAGCGTATACCTTGACCATATGAGCATGAACCATTACCAAGGATCCATATTCTTTATTCTTTATGTATATATTGTTTGTTTGCAGGTACAATTCTCTTTCTTTGGTTCCTCCTACCTCATCCAAACTGGATAAAGGTTTTATCTCTTATTACGGTATGCACTTGTCTCAGGATATGATCAGCCTAAGATCAAGGAGGACGTTCCAAGTCATGCATGAAAGGAGATAATCCTTATCTGTTCCGCAAGCAATTCTCAGGTCAACTTGATCCATTATATCAAGTTGCTTGTATTAACTTGCTATATAAAAATCCATGTAAGAAATACTCTGGTCATCTTGAATCTTTATGTCAAGTTGCTTGTATTTTCTTACAACATTTTAAAGCTCAATGATGAAAAATAAAGCACCATGGATCGTCATTCCATCTCATTTGTATATATTGCATTTCATTGCATTCCACCCATCCATACATTCATAATAGCTGCATATCATGCATACATAGTCATAATAATGCATACTCTATTTTACTCATCTTCTTCCATAGGACTCGGTCCTAGTCCTCCATATCTTCTATCTAACATCAAATCCCCCCTCACCCTCCCTATCTTGATCATCAACATCATCCTAATCCCTTCATCACTTCCCATCCTCACTCATCCACAAAATTAAGCCAGTTACTCTATCTACACAGATACATCAACTCCCACACACCTAGACTATCAACAGATACTCTGATCAAGTATCTTCGGGTCTCAACAGGTAATCGATTATGGTAATCCTAGACTACATCAAGCATTTATCATAATGACCTAGTCTCAACGGGACTGCCATGATTCCCCACAGCCATCCATCACATGCACACACTATCAATTGATCAACCAATCAAACACAATCCAACGGACAATTACATCAATTGTCTACGTCTCAACGAGTATTTTGCTTCATATACCTTGACTTCATCGGGCAATTACATCAATTGTCTAAGTCACCATCAGGTCACTTTGATTCACTTACTCAGACTTTATCATGTCCAAGCGACCAACTGACATCAACTGTCACGCTTTGACTTGACCGGGGCAATTCAACCGATTGCACTAGATTGTCCAACCAATTTTGATCAATTGTATAGCATCAATCAAAACCCCACACTACATCTGCTATGTATCTCTTGCATGACCTCAGGGTACTCGCTGGCTTGTTGTTTCTTCATATTCACTCCATTTTCTCCCATTCTTTCATCATTAGTTCTAATTTCTTCTATTCTACCTCCCCTCCACTTTTCATTCTTTTTCGAGAGATCGCCCGATTTTTCAAAAAAAATTCGGCCCATCTCTCGAGGGGGCATACCACCCATTAAATTTACATTTTATGGGGCATTTCTTCACACCTATTTTTCTTTCTTTGAAACGACGCGATAAACCACACCGTCTCAAAGAGGGGCAAATGTAGTCACATAAATTTGTCCACTTAATTAAATGAATATTTAATATTTATTTGATTATTTAACCATCAATTAATAATTAATTAAATTAATATTTAATTAATTCATCTTAACCCTCTTCTCCTATTAATTAAATAAATTATTCAATTTATTTGATTTAATTCACTTAACCAAATTCATACCATTAATTAAATAAATAAATCATATTTGTTTAATTAAATCTTCTCTCACATTTAAATAAATTAATATTTATTTAAATCCTCCAAAATCCCACCTCTCACATTTAAATAAATAAATCATTTATTTAAATCACCTTTATCCTCCACCCACTTGCATTTTCCTACAAATGCAAGTTGCACAATTATTTTAAATAAATAATTTATTTAAATCACCTTTATCCTCCACCCACTTGTATTTTCCTACAAAAGCAAGTTGCACAACTATTTTAAATAAATTATTTATTTAAAATCCTATTTATCCTCACCCACTTGAAACCTTTAATGGTTTCCCTTAAAGTAGTCAAACTTGATGGCTTTAAAGTCTTCAAACTTGATGGCTTCCTTCTATAGTCTTCTTAAGACTTTAATGGTTTTCCTTAAAGTCTTCAAGCCTTTAATGGTTTCCCTCAAAGTCTTCAAGCATTTTAAATGCTTTATCTTCATTTTTCTCATTTAAATAAATTAATATTTATTTGAATATTTATCCAAATGCAAATTACACCATTTAATTGAAATAAATGATTTTATTTTAATTGAAAATACCAAAATTTCTCCCACTTGCATTTTCCTACAAAATCCACTTGCATGCCTAAACCCCTTCTAAATTCTTCTAAACCCTTCCTAATTAGCCTAATCCATCCCCTAAATATTGTCACATTCCTAAGCAAATTGGAGTCACTTCTCAAAGACTCCAAAGTCTTTGAAAAGCAATTAATGCTTTGTGTGTTCAACAAATTAACCCTCAAAGTCTTGGATAACCTTTGAAAGCTTCCAACCTTCAACCACTAAATGTCTCAAAGTCTTGGATAACCTTTGAAAGCTTTCAACCTTCAACCACTTAATCCCCAAAGTCTCCAATAACCATTAATGGTTACCTCAAACCCTCCCACATGGTTAAAACATTTGTTTTGACTCAACCTCTACCCAACCCAAAGGTCTCATCAAGCCTTTAATGCTTTGACCATGATTATCTCTTAATCATTTGCACAAAGGTTTATCCTTGGATTAACTCTTAATCCAATGGGTAATCTTAATTTAGACTTGACCCTTACCTTCTAGATAACCATGAGGTCTTCTCAGGCCTTTAATACCTCCAACCTCTTCTCTCAACCCAATCCTATGTTGAAACTTGTCACCATTTTATTGGTGCCAATTGTGCACATGGATCCCCAACTTTCAATCCTAACCCTTGTTAAGATTGCTCAATCTTAACCCTTCATTTCCCTATTTCTTCTATAAATAGAACCCTTCTCCTCAAGCAAAAAGGAGAAGCATTTTAGAGTATTGTTGTTATACTGGCATTAGCATAGAGCTTTTTCATAGCATCACTATCTACTCTAGCATAGTATTTAGCTTTTCATTTCATATTTGAAGCTTAGTATTAAATCTCAATCCTCCATAAGCATCCATAGTGCAAAAAGCTGCTGAGAGCTACACTCATTTGGGACTTGGAGAGGAGAGGAACAAGGGAGGAGCAACTATGAGCATCTTGATTAGCTATTTCATTTTATGTTTATATGCTTTCTATTTCATGCTTAATATCTCTCTTGATATGCCTGTTTAGGATAATCTTTTGTTGCTAACACTAACGTTTGTTTCTTGTGCTCTTGTGTGTGTTGCCATCAAACAGATTTTCTAATCCTTTTTGCAGAGCATCATTTGGTGAACCCGACGTGAATCCAACACCAAAAAGATCAACTTTTTTTTTTTTTTTAACCAATAACATGTTTGAATGTTGAAAATGTCACACAGGTTGCGCTTTTGACACTGTTTTGGTGCGTTTGACATTATTTTGGCGCTATTCACCCTGTTTCAGTGCTTTTCTCTTCTTTGTCTTTCCCTTTCTTTTAGTGCGTTTGTGTTAAATAGTGCCTCTGTTCAAACGCAGACTAGCGCTATTGTAACAAAACGTTGTACAAATCACCTTGTAACCAACAAAAAAAAAAAAAAATTAGGCTTGTAGAAGCCCACCAAATAGGCGGATTTTACTAACTATTTTTCTCTTTTGTGCAGATTTAAATTAGATTAAAAAGTAGATTTATATTTTTTACTAACTTGTTTTTTGAAGTTGGTTTTAAAAATGAATTCACTTTTTATTTTGGTTTAAAATTAACTTCACATTTCAAATTTGGGCTTTTAAAAAAAGAATCACACATTTGTTTGGGGCTCTTAAAAAGAATTTCATTGTTCCAAGGTAAAAAGAACCACAAACTTACACAAAAACAACTTCTTTTTTTTTTGCAAGTTAGGAAACAAACTTCGTTTTGGTGCTTAAAATCAACAAGGCAAATTTTATTTCTTGCATCAAGATAAAACTCACAATCCACACTTCCATTTTTGGTGCAAATAAAATTCACAATCAACTTGTCTCATTTTCAAAGCAATTTTACTTCATGCAAACGTGTTTTTCATTAAGTTGACCAGGATTTCAAATTCTAGTTTACTCAAACAATTGCCTTTGAAAATTAAAAAGAACACCATGATTGTTGGAGCAACATCTCCAAATAGTTAGATCACATTGCAATGACAGATTAAAAAGAACAAGTGTTTTTCGTGCTTGGCACACTTGTGCAAAGAGTTGGTCGAGTGGTCCTACTTCTAACACACACTATCCTCTCCCTTGGCTTTCGTGGTCCTAGGTGCAAGAGAAAAGTGTTAGTAACACTCAAAATTTTATCTTTTTAAGAGAGGCCTGCCAAGAGACACATCACTCTTGGGAACGACCTTGAACGGTAAATCCTTCGAGCCGCTATAGAAATCAGGTGTGAGCGAAAGCTGTAGCCTTGGGTATAGCTGTTCCTACAGTGTAACTGGCCGAAAGGACAAATGGGCCCCACCACCAGTTACAAGGCTCTTAAGTGAGTCACTGCAGAATGAACTTATGTCCAAAAACATCGAACATGACTAAACACCTTTTAGTAGTAGCCCACCCGTTCTATTGATTGAGGATATTTGAGATATAATTTAGTGCAAGAGCATAGATGGTTTTGCTCCCAAGATACTCACCATACATATTTCCTTGAGTAGAAACATAGCTTTTTGAAAAGTCACTTGTGGCTTGATAAAAGTGGTGACTCCCCCATCATAGGGATCATCTATTTGTTATGCTCGTGCAAGACTTAGTATATCACATCCTTACCTGCCACGGCGGGATTCATAAGGTATGTAGTACCAAAGTCAAAGAAATATCAAGATGTGGGCTAAATTTATCACAACTGGCCATTTGACCTTAGGGATAAAAAGTGTTTGAAGTGTGTTCGTTTTACAGACCTAGTGCGAATTGAGCCGACTTCAGGCTTTGGAAATACACCTTAAAATAAATCTAAAGGAAGGGTCAAAAACAAGTCCAAGGATTGGGTTGATCTAGACCCATACTCATTTGTGCCTTTGAGGCTACAATCTTGTGTTTGTGTGCTTGCTTTGTTTTCTTGTCAAAGAAAAATCAGAAAATCAATCCCAAAAACAAAGTATTCATCCAACATCTGTCAACACAACCAAAAATACCAAAAACAAAGTGCAAACAAACAAAGAGTCAAAAATTTATGACCATTCTTCACATCTTGCGAAAGAAGAAGTGTCATCAGAATATTACCTTGAAAAGAAGACCATTAAGCTCAAAGGCTTTGATCAAAAGGAGGAAATTCTTCTATCTCAATAGACAAATCTTTGTCTCACATAGAGTCTTTCTACATCGCATGCGTCTCTATCTTCAAGGTAAAACAAACGAGTTTGATTCCGAATCATTGAACCGCAGAGCTTTTATGCAATATAGAGCTCTGAGTTATCACAAAAATCAAGGAGGAAAGATTAATCCCAACTTCTTCCCAAACATCTGTATCACCTACAACACAGCTCGAGAAATGCCACCAACGCCTGAAAGGGAAGAAGTAGAGTTTGTTCCATTTGTAACACAAAGTTTTTATTGAAGTTGAAAACAAAACATCCATCATCTCATTCATACATCATTATTCCATCATCAATTCATCCCAAAACTCTCAAAACATTAAGAGGTTCTTGTCCCAAGTTCTCTTTTAGATATTGCTTGAATCAAACACATCACATCACTTTTTAGATTGTTTCTACATCTAGGATAAGCTCATCCTAAGAGACACATCTACGCAGGTTAAAACTAGTTCATGAGTGAATCCTCTCATTGCTAGGTAGTCAAAATTTGTAACACATCTCAGATTTCTCTACACCTTATCACATCCAAACTCCTCAAAACAAACAAGCAATTCAAAGAAGGAATTTTGGTTACATCTACCTTAAAGTGCTAGAGATCCCCATACAATACAAATCACCAATCATCAATCTTTCATCAATAACTCATCATCATCTTCAATCAACTTCAACACAAACTTACAAACAAAATGGCTCAAACCCGATCGCGATCAAGGCAACGAGAAATAGAAATTGAGGAAGAAGAAGACAACCTCAATGAATTTCAAGAAGCACTTGGAGGAACTGTAACTGATGAAAACCCAAGTACTCCCACTCCTTCAACAATTGAAAGGGCTCAACATAACCCTCACTTCAACAAATTATTTGATGAAATATTAAGGAGCAATGCGGATGCTCACTTCTTAAAACTCGCTCAAGAAGGAGCCAAACTCCCCTCGGACTTTGATCTTGCCCAATTAAGACAAGCATCAGAAAGACAAAGTCACCATGAGGAGGAAAGGGGTAGAAATCACATTAGATATAACATTCCTCGAGGTAACCCACCACCTCCTCCTCCAAATGAAATAGAGATGTTGCGGCAACAAGTCGAGAATCTCGCCCAACAACTTCATAGTGGTGTTAAGACCAATCAATTCTCACTTAACGACATTTGTCCCTATCCTTTTGATAGGAATCTTTATATGCCACCCTTTCCACGCGGGTTCGAAACACCCAAATTTGAAAAATATAGAGGAAAGGGGGATCCCCGTGATCATGTCCGAGAATTTCATTCTGCTTGTCTTGAAGTAGCTTATGAGGACACATACCTAATGCGCCTTTTTCCCCAAAGCTTGGGAGGAACAACCACATCATGGTTTTCCCGACTTCCAGGTGGCATTAGAACATTTGAGGAACTCATCCAGAAGTTCCTATCTCATTACTCTTATAATATTGAACGCGACATCACCATGGCTGATCTATGCAACACCAAACAAAAACCAGGTGAATTATTCGCAGTATTCCTGCAACGATGGCCACAAATGTCTAGCAGACGTTCTCTTCAGTTACCTGAACGAGAACTAGTGGAAATTTTCATTTCCAACTTAAACGAAGAAATGGAATTTCACCTGGATGTCAAAGACACAGACTCTTTTAACGATATGATCACCAAGGGTATAAAATGTGAAAGGGCACTCATCAAAAAAGGACTCATCAAAATCTTTAATGAACCAAAAGATGCTCCTCGCCCGCACTTCAATAGCGATAAACCGAACTTCTGGAACAAGAATAAGAACATCGTCAACGATGGAGTTGTGGATGCTCGGACTGTCCAAAATGCACAACCTGTGGTTCGGTTTGCAGGACAAAATCCTCCACCTCAAAATAACACAAATGTTCCTCTTAATCAAGGTCGCATCACATCTCATGATGAACCAAGACCTCGTCCACAAAAACAAAAACGCACATACACTCCCTTAGGGGAACCCATTGAAACAGTGTTGCGACAACTCCTCTCTCAAAATTTGGTCACTCTACCTAAGCTATCAAACTATGAGCCTCAAGTCAAACCAGCATGGTGGAAAGATACTGAACACTGTGAGTTCCATCAAGGAAGAGGACACAAGACAAGTAATTGTCACTGATTGAAAGATCTCATTCAGGATCTTATTGACCGAGGAGAAATTGAAATTGAAGGGCATGACCCAAAAACAACCAATAATGATCATCAGATGTTCAAGAATCCACTTCCATCGCAAGATCAAAGGGGTCCTTCGACGTCCAGTGGAGGTCCTGATACCACTGATTATACGCAAGCTGCGTATAATTACACTGTCAATCACCTGTATGATGCCAGTGAACAAATTGCAACTATCACCTTCAAAAATCCCACCTCAAATTGCAATGTTGTTACGCGTCGCGGCAAAGTTACCATCAAGGCAGCTCCACAAGGCACCACCTCCATCCCAAAGCAGTACAATCTTGTGGAACAATTAGATAAAACGCCTGCGCTCATTTCCATTTTAGAGCTATTACGCCTATCACCATCTCATAAAACAATCTTGGATCAAGCACTCCAAGAAGCGTCAGTCCCTGCAAACCTGAACACAGACCAATTTCAAGCCATGGTTGGAAATCTAAAGTCATCACCTTGTCTCACTTTTTCCGAAAGTGACAACTCTTCTTTCCAACAACCTCATAATGCTTCGCTACACATTGAAGGCTTTGTCAACCAACACAGGATCAAGCGAGTCTTGATAGATAATGGAGCAGGCCTAAACATTTGTACACTACAGTTGGTCACAGCATTGGGATATGCAATAGAATCAGTGGATCCTCGCAAGAAGATCACCATCAAGGCCTATGATGATGCAGAGCGTTCATCCAAAGGAGCGGTGGTGCTACCAATCCGAGTAGGCCCTGTGGTAAAGCACATCATCTGTCAGGTTCTGGACCTTCCTCTGCCATATAATCTATTATTAGGGAGACCTTGGATACATGCCATGCAAGCCGTTCCATCTACCTACCATCAATGTATCAAGTTCCCACATAACGGTGCAGAGATCACAATCCTGGGCGACGCAAATCCCTTTGCATTTTGCCATAATATCAGCCATCAACCAGAGATTACTGTTCCTAATAATAGGGAAGCCATTTCCTCCACATCATATGTAAATCCCGCCTCTCTTGCCAGTTCAAACACTCCTATACCCAAGCAAGAAAAGCTTAAGATGAAAGTCGCAGAGGAAGGTCCTGGAGAATACAACTTGAGTCAGCTCTTTTGTGTGGGACAAATGCCTACTTCTCCTAGAACACATGGTAAACCACAGCAGTTACTCCAGCAACCACTAAACATGCCTGCATGTGCCTTAACGCCTTTCATCCTTGGAAAGAGTCAAGAGGAAGAGACACAAGATAAGGACCTAGCGGAATGGATCTATAAAGATCCCATCACCACTGACAAACCGCGAGTTACACTTCCTACAGAACAGTATGGCAAAGGCCTCCTCATTATGCAAAGAATGGGATATGATGGTCAGAGTGCTTTGGGATACTGCAAACAAGGACGACATGAACCGCTGCTGCCAGAGTTCAAGCCCAAAGGTAATACAGGCCTAGGCTTTGAAAAAGAGATCCTTCCTAAACTCAGATTTAAAGGAAAACCTAGCAAACCATTTTGCCCACCTACTGTAAAGAGGACACCTTTCATAATCAAAGCACCATCAAGCAATATTGTCACTGCCCCATCGAGGCTCACAAACCCACCGCAACCATCATCAATATCACTCATCCCACCAATCGAACTAGTAATCCCATCCACAGCAGTCATCACATCAATAAAACCATTCATAGCAGCAACTATATTGGAACCCGTAGTAGCATCTATGGCACCAGCCGTTCCAATAGAAACCACTAAATCAACACTGCCGATACTTCCAGTGACAAATCCTTTAATCCCCATCACGGTTCCTGCAGCACCGATCACCACAAAGGTACATAAACCAATCACGCCTGCAGTATTCAACTCCAGCGACATCCCAGTATGGTATAGCAATCGGATGCTCGAAAGTGATTCAGAGACTGACTCACATGAGTGGGAATTTGATTCTGTACAGCTTAACACTTCAGATGAGGAAGACACGTCACCACCTCCGCCACGCAAAGACATTCCTATTTACGGAGAAGCACAGATAAAGACCACTTGGGTACCTGAGCTGGAAACATCTTCCACAGACCCTACGTCTCATCCTACGCCGGATTCTGACAGGGAGAGTACCATCAACGACCTTCACCACACTGTCTTAACCCTCACTGATACATCTCCCGCACTTAACTTAATCGATGAGGTAATGCCCATTATCCACCCTGAACTCATCGAATGGAATCAACCAAATCCCCCATGTCTTGACCTCTTCCAAAACGATGAGGCTATCATTGACTTTTTGGAATTAAGGGATAATCTACCAAGCGGGGATCACAAAGCTGGATTCGCCATTGAACTTAATAGCGCAGCATACTTCGGGGCGGATGCCAAACCCTTCAGCTGCAAAAATATAACATTAAAACATGGATCTTCCAGTGAAAACCACACTGTGGCACTGTTTGATCCAACAAAAGTAAAAAGAAAGAGCGTATCCAACGATGAAAACCTCTCTGAGGCACTTGAGGATGAAGGGTTTGACATTCTCCCTGCTAGTACACAACAGGAACGATCGACGATTCTCATTGAGGAGACTAAAGAATACAATGTGGGGACTCCTGAAAACCCTCATATCATACATCTGGCATCTCTTCTCACTCCAGAGGAACAGCCTAAATTTATAGAGTTCTTCCAGAAGCGTCAAATCAACTTTGCATGGTCATATGCAGACATGCCTGGGCTTGATCCTGATTTAGTCATGCATCATCTCACAGTAGCAAAAGGAGCCAAACCTGTCAAACAGAAGCTTCGTAAGATGCATCCTCAGATTGCCGTGCTAGTCAAAACAGAACTCAAGAAACTCCTGGATGTTGGTTTCATTAGACCAATTGATTATGCAGAATGGATCTCCAATATTGTGCCAGTTGACAAACCAAAAGGGGGCATCCGCATTTGTACAGACTTCAGAGATCTAAATAAAGCATGTCCTAAGGATGACTTCCCTCTACCAAATATTGACATCATAGTGGATTTGACAGCAGGACATGCCATGCTTTCACTCATGGATGGCTTTTCAGGATACAATCAAATAAAGATCGCACCAGAGGACCAACATAAGACAGCCTTCACATGTCCATGGGGCACATACTGCTGGAATGTAATGCCTTTTGGTCTAAAGAATGCAGGAGCGACCTATCAAAGAGCAATGACCACCATCTTCCATGACATGATGCATACTATGATGGAAGATTATGTGGATGATTTACTAGCAAAATCACTCACAAGAGAAGGACATCTCCATATCTTAGAACAAATCTTTGATAGACTGGAACAATATCATGTTCGACTCAACCCAAAGAAATGTGTCTTTGGAGTGACCTCCGGGAAGCTTCTAGGATACATTGTCTCAAGCAAAGGTATTGAGGTCGACCCAGCAAAGGTAAAAGCTATCATGGACATGCCACCTCCAAAGAATATCAGTCAGCTAAGGACACTACAAGGGCGGCTTCAATCCATCCGAAGATTCATTGCACAATTAGCCGATAAGTGTCACCCATTTACACACCTACTACACAAGAACATCCGCTTTCAGTGGGATGACAAATGCCAGCAAGCATTTCAGTCACTCAAAGACTATCTCATGAATCCACCATTGTTGATGCCACCAGATCCAAGTAGACCATTATTGCTCTATATCTCAGCAACAAGTACAGCATTGGGTGTACTACTAGCACAACATAATGCAGAAGGTAAAGAGTGTGCTGTATACTACATCTCTCGCACACTGGTGGGCTATGAACTCAATTACACACCTATTGAGCGAGCTTGCCTAGCAGTAATCTTGGCAGCCACTAAACTGAGGCACTATCTGTTAACACACAAGGTGCAACTCATTGCAAAGATTGATCCACTCAAGTATTTACTTAGCAAAGCAGCATTGACAGGTCGCTTAGCCAAATGGGTGATGATTCTAAGTGAATTTGATATTGAGTATGTGGACCGTAAAGCTATCAAAGGTCAGGTTATTGCAGATCAATTGGCCGATGCACCACTCATAGGCGATCATCCTCTCATTTCAAATTTTCCAGATGAAGAGATATTCATGATCACAGAAGCACAACCATGGAAACTATATTTTGATGGTTCATACACTAGGCACGGCTCGGGGGCAGGCATTCTGTTTATCACACCTCAAGGTGATAGCATCCCGAAGTCTTACAGGCTCACATTTCCATGCACAAACAACATAGCAGAGTATGAGGCCTTGATCACAGGACTCAGGTTAGCCGTACAATGGAAATTACAAGAACTACAAGTATATGGCGATTCCCAACTAGTCATTCGACAAGCAACTAATGAATATCAGACCAAAGATGATAAACTCATGCCATACAAGCAAATGGTGGACAGTCTAAAGACATCATTTACTACTATCACTTTTGAGCAGATACCAAGAGATCAGAATCGAGCTGCTGACGCCATGGCTACCATCGCATCTCTACTAGATCTTCCACAGAATTCAACACGCTACGAGTTCTTGGTAGAACAACTTTGGATCCCGGCTTATGATATCCCCGAATCTGAAATGATATGTTGCCTTGTTGGTTCTGAATCCCCATGGTACGGTGAGTTCTACACCTATCTCCGCGATCACACCCTTCCTCCCAACCAATCAAATAACCAACGTAAAACCTTCATTTGCCAAACTGCTCGATATACCATTATTGCCAAAACCCTATACCGACGCGGTCTTGATGGTACTCTCCTTCGATGTCTGGAACAAGGTGAGATAACAAAGGCTTTGGAAGAGGTACATGAAGGAATTTGCGGGACTCATTCAAGTGGTTCGTCACTCGCCAAGAAACTCTTGCGAGCTGGATATTATTGGCCATCTATGGAAAAGGATTCCTACTACTTTGTCAAAAAATGCAAGAAATGTCAAGTTCATGGCGACCTGATACATGCACTGGCCCAGGAACTGCAACCAATCACAACACCATGGCCTTTTTGTCAATGGGGTCTTGATCTTGTGGGTCAAATCCATCCATCTTCATCCAATGGCCATAAATTCATTATTACCGCCACCGAATATTTCACCAAGTGGATCGAAGCTGTTCCACTTACCCAAGTCACCGGCAAGCAGATCGCCTCATTCATCCTCAACTACATCATCTGCCAGTATGGTGTACCCATGTCCATCGTCACAGATAACGGTCTTCCTTTCAAAAATCAGGATGTCCGTGAGCTTTGTGAGAAATTTCATATCCAACACCGCTTTTCCACTCCCTATTACCCACAAGGCAATGGTCAGGCCGAAGCATCCAATAAAAACATATTGAGGATCCTAAAGAAGACAGTCAATGATGCCGGTCGTGATTGGCATGTTCAATTGAATCCAGCGCTATGGGCATATCGAACTAGCATTCGAACCCCTATAGGTGCAACTCCTTATTCATTGGTCTATGGTGCAGAAGCTATCTTGCCTATTGAGGTCGAGATACCATCATTAAGGGTTTCCTAGCACAATCTCATTGATGATGACGCATACAGAGTCTCACGCCTTCAGGACTTAGAGTTACTTGATGAGAAACGACAAGCTGCATACAATCACCTCAAAGCCTATCAGCAGCGCATGAGTAGAAGCTACAATCACCGAGTTAGATCTCGTACATTTGAGGTAGGTGATCTTGTTCTTCGAGAAAATCCTTGCAACCAACCAAACAGAGAACATCAAGGCAAGTTTGAATCAAACTGGTTGGGCCCATATGTTGTCACTGCTGTATTCGGGTCCGAGGCATATCAGTTGGCTACATCAGAAGGAGAACCGCTCGCAGATCCAATCAACAGCATGCACCTCAAACGGTTTTAAACATAAGCTATACAGAGCATCAGGCTCCCCTGCCTATCAGAAAATACCAAAAAAACATTCAGAAAAATGTCCTGAAGAAAATATAAAAACATTCAAAAAAGTAAAGAAAAATCATGCATCCAAACGGTGAACAACCACTCCGGTGGCACCTTGGGTAAGAACGATGGTGAAAACCTGGCAAACAGGCGCCACTCGTAAAGGCTATGGCTCCATTATCTTTCAGACTTGTGGCGATCACATCTACTTCATACATACATCCATCCATCCATCAACCATGGCTTGTTATTCCTCTGCAATTATGATAGTACTCCATACATCTTGCATCCCGCTTTTTCATAGTCATGTCTAAAACTGGGGGCAATGCCTTTAACCTATTGATGGAAGTGGATTCTACATTGTCTTATGATTCATTAAGTTCTTCATTCAAACAATCATCAAAAATCCAAAAACATTCAAAAATATCTCGCAAAAATACCAAAAACATTCAAAACAATTCAAAATCCAAAAACATCGACAAAACCATTGAAAAATCACACAAAAACATGGCAACACCTTGTACATACTCATCCATGCAGATACCAAAACAAACATTGCGACAAACTACTCACACAATGACCATTTACCAAACAACCACACAATCCACATCAACAATCCAAAACTGTCTTTAAAACAAGGATGCATCCTTCCTTACCAAAACAAAGACAAGATGATGTTTTCTTTGACAAGAAAATTCTGTTAGGCTGTCAAATACTTGGTTGATTTGTGAGTAATTCATTTGTTTATCTGTATCGGGATCTTTTCAACATTGTTTTGTATCGTTTGTGCATTATTTCCGATGAAGTTCTGGGGCATGTACTAATGGTGTCTACGTGGGAAGTTCACCAAGCTACATGATCTTATGCAAAATGCAGTCATAGATCATTACGGCTTGCTGACTACAGCGTATACCTTGACCATATGAGCATGAACCATTACCAAGGATCCATATTCTTTATTCTTTATGTATATATTGTTTGTTTGCAGGTACAATTCTCTTTCTTTGGTTCCTCCTACCTCATCCAAACTGGATAAAGGTTTTATCTCTTATTACGGTATGCACTTGTCTCAGGATATGATCAGCCTAAGATCAAGGAGGACGTTCCAAGTCATGCATGAAAGGAGATAATCCTTATCTGTTCCGCAAGCAATTCTCAGGTCAACTTGATCCATTATATCAAGTTGCTTGTATTAACTTGCTATATAAAAATCCATGTAAGAAATACTCTGGTCATCTTGAATCTTTATGTCAAGTTGCTTGTATTTTCTTACAACATTTTAAAGCTCAATGATGAAAAATAAAGCACCATGGATCGTCATTCCATCTCATTTGTATATATTGCATTTCATTGCATTCCACCCATCCATACATTCATAATAGCTGCATATCATGCATACATAGTCATAATAATGCATACTCTATTTTACTCATCTTCTTCCATAGGACTCGGTCCTAGTCCTCCATATCTTCTATCTAACATCAAATCCCCCCTCACCCTCCCTATCTTGATCATCAACATCATCCTAATCCCTTCATCACTTCCCATCCTCACTCATCCACAAAATTAAGCCAGTTACTCTATCTACACAGATACATCAACTCCCACACACCTAGACTATCAACAGATACTCTGATCAAGTATCTTCGGGTCTCAACAGGTAATCGATTATGGTAATCCTAGACTACATCAAGCATTTATCATAATGACCTAGTCTCAACGGGACTGCCATGATTCCCCACAGCCATCCATCACATGCACACACTATCAATTGATCAACCAATCAAACACAATCCAACGGACAATTACATCAATTGTCTACGTCTCAACGAGTATTTTGCTTCATATACCTTGACTTCATCGGGCAATTACATCAATTGTCTAAGTCACCATCAGGTCACTTTGATTCACTTACTCAGACTTTATCATGTCCAAGCGACCAACTGACATCAACTGTCACGCTTTGACTTGACCGGGGCAATTCAACCGATTGCACTAGATTGTCCAACCAATTTTGATCAATTGTATAGCATCAATCAAAACCCCACACTACATCTGCTATGTATCTCTTGCATGACCTCAGGGTACTCGCTGGCTTGTTGTTTCTTCATATTCACTCCATTTTCTCCCATTCTTTCATCATTAGTTCTAATTTCTTCTATTCTACCTCCCCTCCACTTTTCATTCTTTTTCGAGAGATCGCCCGATTTTTCAAAAAAAATTCGGCCCATCTCTCGAGGGGGCATACCACCCATTAAATTTACATTTTATGGGGCATTTCTTCACACCTATTTTTCTTTCTTTGAAACGACGCGATAAACCACACCGTCTCAAAGAGGGGCAAATGTAGTCACATAAATTTGTCCACTTAATTAAATGAATATTTAATATTTATTTGATTATTTAACCATCAATTAATAATTAATTAAATTAATATTTAATTAATTCATCTTAACCCTCTTCTCCTATTAATTAAATAAATTATTCAATTTATTTGATTTAATTCACTTAACCAAATTCATACCATTAATTAAATAAATAAATCATATTTGTTTAATTAAATCTTCTCTCACATTTAAATAAATTAATATTTATTTAAATCCTCCAAAATCCCACCTCTCACATTTAAATAAATAAATCATTTATTTAAATCACCTTTATCCTCCACCCACTTGCATTTTCCTACAAATGCAAGTTGCACAATTATTTTAAATAAATAATTTATTTAAATCACCTTTATCCTCCACCCACTTGTATTTTCCTACAAAAGCAAGTTGCACAACTATTTTAAATAAATTATTTATTTAAAATCCTATTTATCCTCACCCACTTGAAACCTTTAATGGTTTCCCTTAAAGTAGTCAAACTTGATGGCTTTAAAGTCTTCAAACTTGATGGCTTCCTTCTATAGTCTTCTTAAGACTTTAATGGTTTTCCTTAAAGTCTTCAAGCCTTTAATGGTTTCCCTCAAAGTCTTCAAGCATTTTAAATGCTTTATCTTCATTTTTCTCATTTAAATAAATTAATATTTATTTGAATATTTATCCAAATGCAAATTACACCATTTAATTGAAATAAATGATTTTATTTTAATTGAAAATACCAAAATTTCTCCCACTTGCATTTTCCTACAAAATCCACTTGCATGCCTAAACCCCTTCTAAATTCTTCTAAACCCTTCCTAATTAGCCTAATCCATCCCCTAAATATTGTCACATTCCTAAGCAAATTGGAGTCACTTCTCAAAGACTCCAAAGTCTTTGAAAAGCAATTAATGCTTTGTGTGTTCAACAAATTAACCCTCAAAGTCTTGGATAACCTTTGAAAGCTTCCAACCTTCAACCACTAAATGTCTCAAAGTCTTGGATAACCTTTGAAAGCTTTCAACCTTCAACCACTTAATCCCCAAAGTCTCCAATAACCATTAATGGTTACCTCAAACCCTCCCACATGGTTAAAACATTTGTTTTGACTCAACCTCTACCCAACCCAAAGGTCTCATCAAGCCTTTAATGCTTTGACCATGATTATCTCTTAATCATTTGCACAAAGGTTTATCCTTGGATTAACTCTTAATCCAATGGGTAATCTTAATTTAGACTTGACCCTTACCTTCTAGATAACCATGAGGTCTTCTCAGGCCTTTAATACCTCCAACCTCTTCTCTCAACCCAATCCTATGTTGAAACTTGTCACCATTTTATTGGTGCCAATTGTGCACATGGATCCCCAACTTTCAATCCTAACCCTTGTTAGGATTGCTCAATCTTAACCCTTCATTTCCCTATTTCTTCTATAAATAGAACCCTTCTCCTCAAGCAAAAAGGAGAAGCATTTTAGAGTATTGTTGTTATACTGGCATTAGCATAGAGCTTTTTC
>NW_026730058.1:0-25000 GCF_030272615.1 Cryptomeria japonica
AAAAAAAATGAACAATAAACCCTAGATGAAAATCAACAATAAACCCCCCTTCTCACACACACACACACGCGTATAGGTTACCATCTTTGTCATTACGCTCTCTCTCTCTCTCTCTCTCTCTCTCTCTCTCTCTCTCTCTCACACACACACACACACACACACATTATCCCCTCTCTCTCTCAAACACATACATTACCCCTTCTCTCTCCCTCTCTCTCTCTCTCACATTAGCCCCCTCTCTCTCTTTCACACGTTACCCTCTCTCTATCATTACCTACTCTCTATCTGTCAAATTATCTATTCTCTCTCTAACTCATTGTATCTCAAATTACCTGCTCTCCCTCTCTCTCTCTATTTTAATCATGTGTAAAAGTTTGAATGTTTAAATTTATATTTCTAAATTTTGTATTTAATTATAGGATTCTTTTGTAAAAAGTTAGATGTTTAATTTATGTTTAAATTGAACTTTAAAATGACAATGAATATGAATGTGCTTTTTTGTGTGCGTGAAAAATAGGGTTTTTTAATTTGATAATACTCTAACTATCACTATTAATCCTCACTACTTCCTAACTTAGCCCAATCTCTAAAGATATACTATATATTTACAAACATGATAACATGTCATATACTTTGACTTAATAGTGGAAAGAGAAACCACAACCTGTCACCTACTCATCCAACTAATTGCACTACCACATAGACTAAATACGTAGTCAATGTTAGACTTCCTAATGTCAACATCCCATATCCAATTTGAGTTTGCAAGTCCCTATTTTTTTAATAACATGTGGAACAATCCTACCACTAAAATTTCTTCTTTCCAAACTTTGCACTTTGACAACATGATTGTTGAAAACATGGATTTTTCTTCTTCTTTTAGATTATTCCATGAATCACCAATCATTTTAGTGATCTCCCTATCCTTGCCAAGACGCAATGCTTTCAATTGTTTATGTTGCTCAGCAAAGAAAAAATTGTAGCCATTCCTATTTTGCTTTGAAAACATGGTTGTTGAAAGCATTTTTTCTAAATTTGAGTCATTGAGATGCTAGTTATTAAATTCCAGCCTAGAGGTAGTATGTCCATAAAGTCCAATGGCTACCAAAGTGATAGATTTCCACTAAATGTTAGTTCTTATTGTAGTGACATTAAGTGTTGTTAAAGTATCATAAAAAGCTGTCAAAGATTCAACTTCTCATCAAAGTGACATTATTGGTGAAGTATCCCAATTGTTTCTAAAATAACATTATTATACTAAATTTCAACTACTCCTAAAGTCCACCTTCTACCAATATCGCAATGTGCATCTAAAGATGTTTTTGAACTTAAAAAGCATTACACTAAATGTAAAATTATGCCGCAATGAGAAATAGAATGTCATGCAGAAAGAATCTCTATATTCAATCATCCATGTATCCTCACATATATGCATTCCAAATATATAACAATTATATCACTATTGTCATCCTAATAATTTATTGAATCTAAATCATCATTTAATTAATTCTTGTAATATTTTTCTTGCACTCATTTTTATGTGAACTTTCTTTACATAATTATAAAGCTTAACATAGGATTTGTTGAGAGACTTAGATCTCACTTTAGATTTGGAGCTTTGTCCTTTTTCTTATTTTTTCTCTTTGCTTTATCCTTTTATTTTCCTCTAATAACCAATGCCTCCTTTAAAAAAAATAGATTTTTTTTTTTTGTTTTAACTCCTCCGAGAGTAGAGAACCTACTATTTATTCAAGCTTCAACTTAGTGTAGTACTACTAGTTGCGATCACTAAATCATCCCATGATTCTAGCAAAGAACACAACAAAGTAGTATATGTATTGACAAGTTCATAGATATAACTTATGACTTTAATGAATTTAGTTAAAACCAAAAGAGAGTAGTTGAATCGATTCCTATCAAGTTGAAAATATAAAGTGGTAGCCTAATTGACGATAATGGTTAAATATTGCAAGGGTACTAAATTCTAATTCCATGGAAGTTGCCTTCTTTGTAAAAATGAACTACACAACACTACCATTAAACTATGATTAGAAGCCTCTCATGACAAGATGGTCAACTATTATGGGTCCCAAAGTACAACTATCATAGGTATTATAATCATCCATCTCTCTATAACAAACATATAAATGCACCATGATGGCCCAAAATGCCAACTAAAAAAAATCTTAATCGAGAATGAGCCCTCGATGGAGTCTAGAGGAGATGATTATTCATTATCTAAATTAGTGGAGTCATTTTATTCATTATCTATTAGCTCTCTCTCTCTCATGATTATTTTTATGATTTTGATGGAACTTATACTAATGCATCTTTAGATGTTAAAAAATATTGCTTGATTTGCATGGGAATTATGATGTTTATTTTGTAGAATATTTCTTATACTTTGATTTAAGTGGATAATATTTATTAAATTGATGCTTATTATTAAAATAGACCCACCTATTAATAATATTATAGATCTATGTGAGTTTCCTTTTTTTATATTTAAGTTGGTAAATTGTATTTAATTATAAGTTTTTTTGGAAGGTGAAATGTAAATTAAATAGTAATTGTAAATTTTCATATTTGTATTTATATGCAGATTATTTTCACATAATGGATGAGTTTGAGATAGATGAGATATTAGGTCTAGTGCCACCTCCACCTCCACCTCCACCTCTGATCAATTGAGGCAGACCATTAGGAGGAATATTGATTCTTTGATTAGAGATATCCATACTATTAGACATGAGCCTCGTCCACCTCCGTGGCTATTATGCCTTGCAGATAGTATGCAAGGGATTGTACAGTCTGTACAGGATTTAGATAGGAAGCTGGATAGCTATCATAGTTGGTGGGAGGGATTGCATGCATTTTACACTGATGGCCTAACATACAAACAAGTCACTGAATTAAAAATAACAAAAAATGGATTTGAAATAATATTTTGTGAACCCTAAGACGGGTGAAGAGATAGATCCGAAGAAGCCACGGATCTGAATTCGATGGTGTAGGCACCTAGGCATAGCTAGACACTTTTGGGAGTGGTGGTGGGTGGTCTTTGACTATCCACCACACTCTAATCATGAGGTCCCGATGTATTTTTTAAAAAAATTATGGGTTGAATTTAAATTGGGTAAAAAACCCAATTACTTTGATATTATATCATTTCAGGGGGTCAGGAGAGGCATGCCCCAGGATAGGCCGGGGGCCAAATTGAGCGACAAGGTTAGAAACATGGGTTTTAGAGGAGCATGGGTACCCATTTTTTCATCTCTGCTGGCCCCCCAGACCATTTTTTACCTCCTTCTAGGTACGTAGTTTTATTTTTTATATTTTGTTTTATTTATTTTTCTTATTTTTCATTAAAAAATGTTAATTTATTGTTATTATTTTTCATAAAAAAATGTTAATTTATTGTTATTTTTTAATTTTATTATTTTTAAGTTTGAAAAACATTTTTTATTTTATTTTATTTTATGTTTAAAATAGTTTTTTGTTTTTAAATATTGCAAAAAACATGAATAGTAAAAACCATAGGAAAATACGAAAAACAAAAATGTAAACGAACAACAAACATTAGACACAAAAAATAGACAATAAACCCTTAACAAAAAAATGAACACTAAACCCTAGATAGAAAAAAAATGAACAATAAACCCTAGATGAAAATCAACAATAAACCCCCCTTCTCACACACACACACGCGCGTATAGGTTACCATCTTTGTCATTACGCTCTCTCTCTCTCTCTCTCTCTCTCTCTCTCTCTCTCTCTCTCTCTCACACACACACACACACACACACACACATTATCCCCTCTCTCTCTCAAACACATACATTACCCCTTCTCTCTCCCTCTCTCTCTCTCTCACATTAGCCCCCTCTCTCTCTTTCACACGTTACCCTCTCTCTATCATTACCTACTCTCTATCTGTCAAATTATCTATTCTCTCTCTAACTCATTGTATCTCAAATTACCTGCTCTCCCTCTCTCTCTCTATTTTAATCATGTGTAAAAGTTTGAATGTTTAAATTTATATTTCTAAATTTTGTATTTAATTATAGGATTCTTTTGTAAAAAGTTAGATGTTTAATTTATGTTTAAATTGAACTTTAAAATGACAATGAATATGAATGTGCTTTTTTGTGTGCGTGAAAAATAGGGTTTTTTAATTTGATAATACTCTAACTATCACTATTAATCCTCACTACTTCCTAACTTAGCCCAATCTCTAAAGATATACTATATATTTACAAACATGATAACATGTCATATACTTTGACTTAATAGTGGAAAGAGAAACCACAACCTGTCACCTACTCATCCAACTAATTGCACTACCACATAGACTAAATACGTAGTCAATGTTAGACTTCCTAATGTCAACATCCCATATCCAATTTGAGTTTGCAAGTCCCTATTTTTTTAATAACATGTGGAACAATCCTACCACTAAAATTTCTTCTTTCCAAACTTTGCACTTTGACAACATGATTGTTGAAAACATGGATTTTTCTTCTTCTTTTAGATTATTCCATGAATCACCAATCATTTTAGTGATCTCCCTATCCTTGCCAAGACGCAATGCTTTCAATTGTTTATGCTGCTCAGCAAAGAAAAAATTGTAGCCATTCCTATTTTGCTTTGAAAACATGGTTGTTGAAAGCATTTTTTCTAAATTTGAGTCATTGAGATGCTAGTTATTAAATTCCAGCCTAGAGGTAGTATGTCCATAAAGTCCAATGGCTACCAAAGTGATAGATTTCCACTAAATGTTAGTTCTTATTGTAGTGACATTAAGTGTTGTTAAAGTATCATAAAAAGCTGTCAAAGATTCAACTTCTCATCAAAGTGACATTATTGGTGAAGTATCCCAATTGTTTCTAAAATAACATTATTATACTAAATTTCAACTACTCCTAAAGTCCACCTTCTACCAATATCGCAATGTGCATCTAAAGATGTTTTTGAACTTAAAAAGCATTACACTAAATGTAAAATTATGCCGCAATGAGAAATAGAATGTCATGCAGAAAGAATCTCTATATTCAATCATCCATGTATCCTCACATATATGCATTCCAAATATATAACAATTATATCACTATTGTCATCCTAATAATTTATTGAATCTAAATCATCATTTAATTAATTCTTGTAATATTTTTCTTGCACTCATTTTTATGTGAACTTTCTTTACATAATTATAAAGCTTAACATAGGATTTGTTGAGAGACTTAGATCTCACTTTAGATTTGGAGCTTTGTCCTTTTTCTTATTTTTTCTCTTTGCTTTATCCTTTTATTTTCCTCTAATAACCAATGCCTCCTTTAAAAAAAATAGATTTTTTTTTTTTGTTTTAACTCCTCCGAGAGTAGAGAACCTACTATTTATTCAAGCTTCAACTTAGTGTAGTACTACTAGTTGCGATCACTAAATCATCCCATGATTCTAGCAAAGAACACAACAAAGTAGTATATGTATTGACAAGTTCATAGATATAACTTATGACTTTAATGAATTTAGTTAAAACCAAAAGAGAGTAGTTGAATCGATTCCTATCAAGTTGAAAATATAAAGTGGTAGCCTAATTGACGATAATGGTTAAATATTGCAAGGGTACTAAATTCTAATTCCATGGAAGTTGCCTTCTTTGTAAAAATGAACTACACAACACTACCATTAAACTATGATTAGAAGCCTCTCATGACAAGATGGTCAACTATTATGGGTCCCAAAGTACAACTATCATAGGTATTATAATCATCCATCTCTCTATAACAAACATATAAATGCACCATGATGGCCCAAAATGCCAACTAAAAAAAATCTTAATCGAGAATGAGCCCTCGATGGAGTCTAGAGGAGATGATTATTCATTATCTAAATTAGTGGAGTCATTTTATTCATTATCTATTAGCTCTCTCTCTCTCATGATTATTTTTATGATTTTGATGGAACTTATACTAATGCATCTTTAGATGTTAAAAAATATTGCTTGATTTGCATGGGAATTATGATGTTTATTTTGTAGAATATTTCTTATACTTTGATTTAAGTGGATAATATTTATTAAATTGATGCTTATTATTAAAATAGACCCACCTATTAATAATATTATAGATCTATGTGAGTTTCCTTTTTTTATATTTAAGTTGGTAAATTGTATTTAATTATAAGTTTTTTTGGAAGGTGAAATGTAAATTAAATAGTAATTGTAAATTTTCATATTTGTATTTATATGCAGATTATTTTCACATAATGGATGAGTTTGAGATAGATGAGATATTAGGTCTAGTGCCACCTCCACCTCCACCTCCACCTCTGATCAATTGAGGCAGACCATTAGGAGGAATATTGATTCTTTGATTAGAGATATCCATACTATTAGACATGAGCCTCGTCCACCTCCGTGGCTATTATGCCTTGCAGATAGTATGCAAGGGATTGTACAGTCTGTACAGGATTTAGATAGGAAGCTGGATAGCTATCATAGTTGGTGGGAGGGATTGCATGCATTTTACACTGATGGCCTAACATACAAACAAGTCACTGAATTAAAAATAACAAAAAATGGATTTGAAATAATATTTTGTGAACCCTAAGACGGGTGAAGAGATAGATCCGAAGAAGCCACGGATCTGAATTCGATGGTGTAGGCACCTAGGCATAGCTAGACACTTTTGGGAGTGGTGGTGGGTGGTCTTTGACTATCCACCACACTCTAATCATGAGGTCCCGATGTATTTTTTAAAAAAATTATGGGTTGAATTTAAATTGGGTAAAAAACCCAATTACTTTGATATTATATCATTTCAGGGGGTCAGGAGAGGCATGCCCCAGGATAGGCCGGGGGCCAAATTGAGCGACAAGGTTAGAAACATGGGTTTTAGAGGAGCATGGGTACCCATTTTTTCATCTCTGCTGGCCCCCCAGACCATTTTTTACCTCCTTCTAGGTACGTAGTTTTATTTTTTATATTTTGTTTTATTTATTTTTCTTATTTTTCATTAAAAAATGTTAATTTATTGTTATTATTTTTCATAAAAAAATGTTAATTTATTGTTATTTTTTAATTTTATTATTTTTAAGTTTGAAAAACATTTTTTATTTTATTTTATTTTATGTTTAAAATAGTTTTTTGTTTTTAAATATTGCAAAAAACATGAATAGTAAAAACCATAGGAAAATACGAAAAACAAAAATGTAAACGAACAACAAACATTAGACACAAAAAATAGACAATAAACCCTTAACAAAAAAATGAACACTAAACCCTAGATAGAAAAAAAATGAACAATAAACCCTAGATGAAAATCAACAATAAACCCCCCTTCTCACACACACACACACGCGTATAGGTTACCATCTTTGTCATTACGCTCTCTCTCTCTCTCTCTCTCTCTCTCTCTCTCTCTCTCTCTCACACACACACACACACACACACATTATCCCCTCTCTCTCTCAAACACATACATTACCCCTTCTCTCTCCCTCTCTCTCTCTCTCACATTAGCCCCCTCTCTCTCTTTCACACGTTACCCTCTCTCTATCATTACCTACTCTCTATCTGTCAAATTATCTATTCTCTCTCTAACTCATTGTATCTCAAATTACCTGCTCTCCCTCTCTCTCTCTATTTTAATCATGTGTAAAAGTTTGAATGTTTAAATTTATATTTCTAAATTTTGTATTTAATTATAGGATTCTTTTGTAAAAAGTTAGATGTTTAATTTATGTTTAAATTGAACTTTAAAATGACAATGAATATGAATGTGCTTTTTTGTGTGCGTGAAAAATAGGGTTTTTTAATTTGATAATACTCTAACTATCACTATTAATCCTCACTACTTCCTAACTTAGCCCAATCTCTAAAGATATACTATATATTTACAAACATGATAACATGTCATATACTTTGACTTAATAGTGGAAAGAGAAACCACAACCTGTCACCTACTCATCCAACTAATTGCACTACCACATAGACTAAATACGTAGTCAATGTTAGACTTCCTAATGTCAACATCCCATATCCAATTTGAGTTTGCAAGTCCCTATTTTTTTAATAACATGTGGAACAATCCTACCACTAAAATTTCTTCTTTCCAAACTTTGCACTTTGACAACATGATTGTTGAAAACATGGATTTTTCTTCTTCTTTTAGATTATTCCATGAATCACCAATCATTTTAGTGATCTCCCTATCCTTGCCAAGACGCAATGCTTTCAATTGTTTATGCTGCTCAGCAAAGAAAAAATTGTAGCCATTCCTATTTTGCTTTGAAAACATGGTTGTTGAAAGCATTTTTTCTAAATTTGAGTCATTGAGATGCTAGTTATTAAATTCCAGCCTAGAGGTAGTATGTCCATAAAGTCCAATGGCTACCAAAGTGATAGATTTCCACTAAATGTTAGTTCTTATTGTAGTGACATTAAGTGTTGTTAAAGTATCATAAAAAGCTGTCAAAGATTCAACTTCTCATCAAAGTGACATTATTGGTGAAGTATCCCAATTGTTTCTAAAATAACATTATTATACTAAATTTCAACTACTCCTAAAGTCCACCTTCTACCAATATCGCAATGTGCATCTAAAGATGTTTTTGAACTTAAAAAGCATTACACTAAATGTAAAATTATGCCGCAATGAGAAATAGAATGTCATGCAGAAAGAATCTCTATATTCAATCATCCATGTATCCTCACATATATGCATTCCAAATATATAACAATTATATCACTATTGTCATCCTAATAATTTATTGAATCTAAATCATCATTTAATTAATTCTTGTAATATTTTTCTTGCACTCATTTTTATGTGAACTTTCTTTACATAATTATAAAGCTTAACATAGGATTTGTTGAGAGACTTAGATCTCACTTTAGATTTGGAGCTTTGTCCTTTTTCTTATTTTTTCTCTTTGCTTTATCCTTTTATTTTCCTCTAATAACCAATGCCTCCTTTAAAAAAAATAGATTTTTTTTTTTTGTTTTAACTCCTCCGAGAGTAGAGAACCTACTATTTATTCAAGCTTCAACTTAGTGTAGTACTACTAGTTGCGATCACTAAATCATCCCATGATTCTAGCAAAGAACACAACAAAGTAGTATATGTATTGACAAGTTCATAGATATAACTTATGACTTTAATGAATTTAGTTAAAACCAAAAGAGAGTAGTTGAATCGATTCCTATCAAGTTGAAAATATAAAGTGGTAGCCTAATTGATGATAATGGTTAAATATTGCAAGGGTACTAAATTCTAATTCCATGGAAGTTGCCTTCTTTGTAAAAATGAACTACACAACACTACCATTAAACTATGATTAGAAGCCTCTCATGACAAGATGGTCAACTATTATGGGTCCCAAAGTACAACTATCATAGGTATTATAATCATCCATCTCTCTATAACAAACATATAAATGCACCATGATGGCCCAAAATGCCAACTAAAAAAAATCTTAATCGAGAATGAGCCCTCGATGGAGTCTAGAGGAGATGATTATTCATTATCTAAATTAGTGGAGTCATTTTATTCATTATCTATTAGCTCTCTCTCTCTCATGATTATTTTTATGATTTTGATGGAACTTATACTAATGCATCTTTAGATGTTAAAAAATATTGCTTGATTTGCATGGGAATTATGATGTTTATTTTGTAGAATATTTCTTATACTTTGATTTAAGTGGATAATATTTATTAAATTGATGCTTATTATTAAAATAGACCCACCTATTAATAATATTATAGATCTATGTGAGTTTCCTTTTTTTATATTTAAGTTGGTAAATTGTATTTAATTATAAGTTTTTTTGGAAGGTGAAATGTAAATTAAATAGTAATTGTAAATTTTCATATTTGTATTTATATGCAGATTATTTTCACATAATGGATGAGTTTGAGATAGATGAGATATTAGGTCTAGTGCCACCTCCACCTCCACCTCCACCTCTGATCAATTGAGGCAGACCATTAGGAGGAATATTGATTCTTTGATTAGAGATATCCATACTATTAGACATGAGCCTCGTCCACCTCCGTGGCTATTATGCCTTGCAGATAGTATGCAAGGGATTGTACAGTCTGTACAGGATTTAGATAGGAAGCTGGATAGCTATCATAGTTGGTGGGAGGGATTGCATGCATTTTACACTGATGGCCTAACATACAAACAAGTCACTGAATTAAAAATAACAAAAAATGGATTTGAAATAATATTTTGTGAACCCTAAGACGGGTGAAGAGATAGATCCGAAGAAGCCACGGATCTGAATTCGATGGTGTAGGCACCTAGGCATAGCTAGACACTTTTGGGAGTGGTGGTGGGTGGTCTTTGACTATCCACCACACTCTAATCATGAGGTCCCGATGTATTTTTTAAAAAAATTATGGGTTGAATTTAAATTGGGTAAAAAACCCAATTACTTTGATATTATATCATTTCAGGGGGTCAGGAGAGGCATGCCCCAGGATAGGCCGGGGGCCAAATTGAGCGACAAGGTTAGAAACATGGGTTTTAGAGGAGCATGGGTACCCATTTTTTCATCTCTGCTGGCCCCCCAGACCATTTTTTACCTCCTTCTAGGTACGTAGTTTTATTTTTTATATTTTGTTTTATTTATTTTTCTTATTTTTCATTAAAAAATGTTAATTTATTGTTATTATTTTTCATAAAAAAATGTTAATTTATTGTTATTTTTTAATTTTATTATTTTTAAGTTTGAAAAACATTTTTTATTTTATTTTATTTTATGTTTAAAATAGTTTTTTGTTTTTAAATATTGCAAAAAACATGAATAGTAAAAACCATAGGAAAATACGAAAAACAAAAATGTAAACGAACAACAAACATTAGACACAAAAAATAGACAATAAACCCTTAACAAAAAAATGAACACTAAACCCTAGATAGAAAAAAAATGAACAATAAACCCTAGATGAAAATCAACAATAAACCCCCCTTCTCACACACACACACACGCGTATAGGTTACCATCTTTGTCATTACGCTCTCTCTCTCTCTCTCTCTCTCTCTCTCTCTCTCTCTCTCTCACACACACACACACACACACACATTATCCCCTCTCTCTCTCAAACACATACATTACCCCTTCTCTCTCCCTCTCTCTCTCTCTCACATTAGCCCCCTCTCTCTCTTTCACACGTTACCCTCTCTCTATCATTACCTACTCTCTATCTGTCAAATTATCTATTCTCTCTCTAACTCATTGTATCTCAAATTACCTGCTCTCCCTCTCTCTCTCTATTTTAATCATGTGTAAAAGTTTGAATGTTTAAATTTATATTTCTAAATTTTGTATTTAATTATAGGATTCTTTTGTAAAAAGTTAGATGTTTAATTTATGTTTAAATTGAACTTTAAAATGACAATGAATATGAATGTGCTTTTTTGTGTGCGTGAAAAATAGGGTTTTTTAATTTGATAATACTCTAACTATCACTATTAATCCTCACTACTTCCTAACTTAGCCCAATCTCTAAAGATATACTATATATTTACAAACATGATAACATGTCATATACTTTGACTTAATAGTGGAAAGAGAAACCACAACCTGTCACCTACTCATCCAACTAATTGCACTACCACATAGACTAAATACGTAGTCAATGTTAGACTTCCTAATGTCAACATCCCATATCCAATTTGAGTTTGCAAGTCCCTATTTTTTTAATAACATGTGGAACAATCCTACCACTAAAATTTCTTCTTTCCAAACTTTGCACTTTGACAACATGATTGTTGAAAACATGGATTTTTCTTCTTCTTTTAGATTATTCCATGAATCACCAATCATTTTAGTGATCTCCCTATCCTTGCCAAGACGCAATGCTTTCAATTGTTTATGCTGCTCAGCAAAGAAAAAATTGTAGCCATTCCTATTTTGCTTTGAAAACATGGTTGTTGAAAGCATTTTTTCTAAATTTGAGTCATTGAGATGCTAGTTATTAAATTCCAGCCTAGAGGTAGTATGTCCATAAAGTCCAATGGCTACCAAAGTGATAGATTTCCACTAAATGTTAGTTCTTATTGTAGTGACATTAAGTGTTGTTAAAGTATCATAAAAAGCTGTCAAAGATTCAACTTCTCATCAAAGTGACATTATTGGTGAAGTATCCCAATTGTTTCTAAAATAACATTATTATACTAAATTTCAACTACTCCTAAAGTCCACCTTCTACCAATATCGCAATGTGCATCTAAAGATGTTTTTGAACTTAAAAAGCATTACACTAAATGTAAAATTATGCCGCAATGAGAAATAGAATGTCATGCAGAAAGAATCTCTATATTCAATCATCCATGTATCCTCACATATATGCATTCCAAATATATAACAATTATATCACTATTGTCATCCTAATAATTTATTGAATCTAAATCATCATTTAATTAATTCTTGTAATATTTTTCTTGCACTCATTTTTATGTGAACTTTCTTTACATAATTATAAAGCTTAACATAGGATTTGTTGAGAGACTTAGATCTCACTTTAGATTTGGAGCTTTGTCCTTTTTCTTATTTTTTCTCTTTGCTTTATCCTTTTATTTTCCTCTAATAACCAATGCCTCCTTTAAAAAAAATAGATTTTTTTTTTTTGTTTTAACTCCTCCGAGAGTAGAGAACCTACTATTTATTCAAGCTTCAACTTAGTGTAGTACTACTAGTTGCGATCACTAAATCATCCCATGATTCTAGCAAAGAACACAACAAAGTAGTATATGTATTGACAAGTTCATAGATATAACTTATGACTTTAATGAATTTAGTTAAAACCAAAAGAGAGTAGTTGAATCGATTCCTATCAAGTTGAAAATATAAAGTGGTAGCCTAATTGACGATAATGGTTAAATATTGCAAGGGTACTAAATTCTAATTCCATGGAAGTTGCCTTCTTTGTAAAAATGAACTACACAACACTACCATTAAACTATGATTAGAAGCCTCTCATGACAAGATGGTCAACTATTATGGGTCCCAAAGTACAACTATCATAGGTATTATAATCATCCATCTCTCTATAACAAACATATAAATGCACCATGATGGCCCAAAATGCCAACTAAAAAAAATCTTAATCGAGAATGAGCCCTCGATGGAGTCTAGAGGAGATGATTATTCATTATCTAAATTAGTGGAGTCATTTTATTCATTATCTATTAGCTCTCTCTCTCTCATGATTATTTTTATGATTTTGATGGAACTTATACTAATGCATCTTTAGATGTTAAAAAATATTGCTTGATTTGCATGGGAATTATGATGTTTATTTTGTAGAATATTTCTTATACTTTGATTTAAGTGGATAATATTTATTAAATTGATGCTTATTATTAAAATAGACCCACCTATTAATAATATTATAGATCTATGTGAGTTTCCTTTTTTTATATTTAAGTTGGTAAATTGTATTTAATTATAAGTTTTTTTGGAAGGTGAAATGTAAATTAAATAGTAATTGTAAATTTTCATATTTGTATTTATATGCAGATTATTTTCACATAATGGATGAGTTTGAGATAGATGAGATATTAGGTCTAGTGCCACCTCCACCTCCACCTCCACCTCTGATCAATTGAGGCAGACCATTAGGAGGAATATTGATTCTTTGATTAGAGATATCCATACTATTAGACATGAGCCTCGTCCACCTCCGTGGCTATTATGCCTTGCAGATAGTATGCAAGGGATTGTACAGTCTGTACAGGATTTAGATAGGAAGCTGGATAGCTATCATAGTTGGTGGGAGGGATTGCATGCATTTTACACTGATGGCCTAACATACAAACAAGTCACTGAATTAAAAATAACAAAAAATGGATTTGAAATAATATTTTGTGAACCCTAAGACGGGTGAAGAGATAGATCCGAAGAAGCCACGGATCTGAATTCGATGGTGTAGGCACCTAGGCATAGCTAGACACTTTTGGGAGTGGTGGTGGGTGGTCTTTGACTATCCACCACACTCTAATCATGAGGTCCCGATGTATTTTTTAAAAAAATTATGGGTTGAATTTAAATTGGGTAAAAAACCCAATTACTTTGATATTATATCATTTCAGGGGGTCAGGAGAGGCATGCCCCAGGATAGGCCGGGGGCCAAATTGAGCGACAAGGTTAGAAACATGGGTTTTAGAGGAGCATGGGTACCCATTTTTTCATCTCTGCTGGCCCCCCAGACCATTTTTTACCTCCTTCTAGGTACGTAGTTTTATTTTTTATATTTTGTTTTATTTATTTTTCTTATTTTTCATTAAAAAATGTTAATTTATTGTTATTATTTTTCATAAAAAAATGTTAATTTATTGTTATTTTTTAATTTTATTATTTTTAAGTTTGAAAAACATTTTTTATTTTATTTTATTTTATGTTTAAAATAGTTTTTTGTTTTTAAATATTGCAAAAAACATGAATAGTAAAAACCATAGGAAAATACGAAAAACAAAAATGTAAACGAACAACAAACATTAGACACAAAAAATAGACAATAAACCCTTAACAAAAAAATGAACACTAAACCCTAGATAGAAAAAAAATGAACAATAAACCCTAGATGAAAATCAACAATAAACCCCCCTTCTCACACACACACACACGCGTATAGGTTACCATCTTTGTCATTACGCTCTCTCTCTCTCTCTCTCTCTCTCTCTCTCTCTCTCTCTCTCTCTCACACACACACACACACACACACACATTATCCCCTCTCTCTCTCAAACACATACATTACCCCTTCTCTCTCCCTCTCTCTCTCTCTCACATTAGCCCCCTCTCTCTCTTTCACACGTTACCCTCTCTCTATCATTACCTACTCTCTATCTGTCAAATTATCTATTCTCTCTCTAACTCATTGTATCTCAAATTACCTGCTCTCCCTCTCTCTCTCTATTTTAATCATGTGTAAAAGTTTGAATGTTTAAATTTATATTTCTAAATTTTGTATTTAATTATAGGATTCTTTTGTAAAAAGTTAGATGTTTAATTTATGTTTAAATTGAACTTTAAAATGACAATGAATATGAATGTGCTTTTTTGTGTGCGTGAAAAATAGGGTTTTTTAATTTGATAATACTCTAACTATCACTATTAATCCTCACTACTTCCTAACTTAGCCCAATCTCTAAAGATATACTATATATTTACAAACATGATAACATGTCATATACTTTGACTTAATAGTGGAAAGAGAAACCACAACCTGTCACCTACTCATCCAACTAATTGCACTACCACATAGACTAAATACGTAGTCAATGTTAGACTTCCTAATGTCAACATCCCATATCCAATTTGAGTTTGCAAGTCCCTATTTTTTTAATAACATGTGGAACAATCCTACCACTAAAATTTCTTCTTTCCAAACTTTGCACTTTGACAACATGATTGTTGAAAACATGGATTTTTCTTCTTCTTTTAGATTATTCCATGAATCACCAATCATTTTAGTGATCTCCCTATCCTTGCCAAGACGCAATGCTTTCAATTGTTTATGCTGCTCAGCAAAGAAAAAATTGTAGCCATTCCTATTTTGCTTTGAAAACATGGTTGTTGAAAGCATTTTTTCTAAATTTGAGTCATTGAGATGCTAGTTATTAAATTCCAGCCTAGAGGTAGTATGTCCATAAAGTCCAATGGCTACCAAAGTGATAGATTTCCACTAAATGTTAGTTCTTATTGTAGTGACATTAAGTGTTGTTAAAGTATCATAAAAAGCTGTCAAAGATTCAACTTCTCATCAAAGTGACATTATTGGTGAAGTATCCCAATTGTTTCTAAAATAACATTATTATACTAAATTTCAACTACTCCTAAAGTCCACCTTCTACCAATATCGCAATGTGCATCTAAAGATGTTTTTGAACTTAAAAAGCATTACACTAAATGTAAAATTATGCCGCAATGAGAAATAGAATGTCATGCAGAAAGAATCTCTATATTCAATCATCCATGTATCCTCACATATATGCATTCCAAATATATAACAATTATATCACTATTGTCATCCTAATAATTTATTGAATCTAAATCATCATTTAATTAATTCTTGTAATATTTTTCTTGCACTCATTTTTATGTGAACTTTCTTTACATAATTATAAAGCTTAACATAGGATTTGTTGAGAGACTTAGATCTCACTTTAGATTTGGAGCTTTGTCCTTTTTCTTATTTTTTCTCTTTGCTTTATCCTTTTATTTTCCTCTAATAACCAATGCCTCCTTTAAAAAAAATAGATTTTTTTTTTTTGTTTTAACTCCTCCGAGAGTAGAGAACCTACTATTTATTCAAGCTTCAACTTAGTGTAGTACTACTAGTTGCGATCACTAAATCATCCCATGATTCTAGCAAAGAACACAACAAAGTAGTATATGTATTGACAAGTTCATAGATATAACTTATGACTTTAATGAATTTAGTTAAAACCAAAAGAGAGTAGTTGAATCGATTCCTATCAAGTTGAAAATATAAAGTGGTAGCCTAATTGATGATAATGGTTAAATATTGCAAGGGTACTAAATTCTAATTCCATGGAAGTTGCCTTCTTTGTAAAAATGAACTACACAACACTACCATTAAACTATGATTAGAAGCCTCTCATGACAAGATGGTCAACTATTATGGGTCCCAAAGTACAACTATCATAGGTATTATAATCATCCATCTCTCTATAACAAACATATAAATGCACCATGATGGCCCAAAATGCCAACTAAAAAAAATCTTAATCGAGAATGAGCCCTCGATGGAGTCTAGAGGAGATGATTATTCATTATCTAAATTAGTGGAGTCATTTTATTCATTATCTATTAGCTCTCTCTCTCTCATGATTATTTTTATGATTTTGATGGAACTTATACTAATGCATCTTTAGATGTTAAAAAATATTGCTTGATTTGCATGGGAATTATGATGTTTATTTTGTAGAATATTTCTTATACTTTGATTTAAGTGGATAATATTTATTAAATTGATGCTTATTATTAAAATAGACCCACCTATTAATAATATTATAGATCTATGTGAGTTTCCTTTTTTTATATTTAAGTTGGTAAATTGTATTTAATTATAAGTTTTTTTGGAAGGTGAAATGTAAATTAAATAGTAATTGTAAATTTTCATATTTGTATTTATATGCAGATTATTTTCACATAATGGATGAGTTTGAGATAGATGAGATATTAGGTCTAGTGCCACCTCCACCTCCACCTCCACCTCTGATCAATTGAGGCAGACCATTAGGAGGAATATTGATTCTTTGATTAGAGATATCCATACTATTAGACATGAGCCTCGTCCACCTCCGTGGCTATTATGCCTTGCAGATAGTATGCAAGGGATTGTACAGTCTGTACAGGATTTAGATAGGAAGCTGGATAGCTATCATAGTTGGTGGGAGGGATTGCATGCATTTTACACTGATGGCCTAACATACAAACAAGTCACTGAATTAAAAATAACAAAAAATGGATTTGAAATAATATTTTGTGAACCCTAAGACGGGTGAAGAGATAGATCCGAAGAAGCCACGGATCTGAATTCGATGGTGTAGGCACCTAGGCATAGCTAGACACTTTTGGGAGTGGTGGTGGGTGGTCTTTGACTATCCACCACACTCTAATCATGAGGTCCCGATGTATTTTTTAAAAAAATTATGGGTTGAATTTAAATTGGGTAAAAAACCCAATTACTTTGATATTATATCATTTCAGGGGGTCAGGAGAGGCATGCCCCAGGATAGGCCGGGGGCCAAATTGAGCGACAAGGTTAGAAACATGGGTTTTAGAGGAGCATGGGTACCCATTTTTTCATCTCTGCTGGCCCCCCAGACCATTTTTTACCTCCTTCTAGGTACGTAGTTTTATTTTTTATATTTTGTTTTATTTATTTTTCTTATTTTTCATTAAAAAATGTTAATTTATTGTTATTATTTTTCATAAAAAAATGTTAATTTATTGTTATTTTTTAATTTTATTATTTTTAAGTTTGAAAAACATTTTTTATTTTATTTTATTTTATGTTTAAAATAGTTTTTTGTTTTTAAATATTGCAAAAAACATGAATAGTAAAAACCATAGGAAAATACGAAAAACAAAAATGTAAACGAACAACAAACATTAGACACAAAAAATAGACAATAAACCCTTAACAAAAAAATGAACACTAAACCCTAGATAGAAAAAAAATGAACAATAAACCCTAGATGAAAATCAACAATAAACCCCCCTTCTCACACACACACACACGCGTATAGGTTACCATCTTTGTCATTACGCTCTCTCTCTCTCTCTCTCTCTCTCTCTCTCTCTCTCTCTCTCTCACACACACACACACACACACACATTATCCCCTCTCTCTCTCAAACACATACATTACCCCTTCTCTCTCCCTCTCTCTCTCTCTCACATTAGCCCCCTCTCTCTCTTTCACACGTTACCCTCTCTCTATCATTACCTACTCTCTATCTGTCAAATTATCTATTCTCTCTCTAACTCATTGTATCTCAAATTACCTGCTCTCCCTCTCTCTCTCTATTTTAATCATGTGTAAAAGTTTGAATGTTTAAATTTATATTTCTAAATTTTGTATTTAATTATAGGATTCTTTTGTAAAAAGTTAGATGTTTAATTTATGTTTAAATTGAACTTTAAAATGACAATGAATATGAATGTGCTTTTTTGTGTGCGTGAAAAATAAGGTTTTTTAATTTGATAATACTCTAACTATCACTATTAATCCTCACTACTTCCTAACTTAGCCCAATCTCTAAAGATATACTATATATTTACAAACATGATAACATGTCATATACTTTGACTTAATAGTGGAAAGAGAAACCACAACCTGTCACCTACTCATCCAACTAATTGCACTACCACATAGACTAAATACGTAGTCAATGTTAGACTTCCTAATGTCAACATCCCATATCCAATTTGAGTTTGCAAGTCCCTATTTTTTTAATAACATGTGGAACAATCCTACCACTAAAATTTCTTCTTTCCAAACTTTGCACTTTGACAACATGATTGTTGAAAACATGGATTTTTCTTCTTCTTTTAGATTATTCCATGAATCACCAATCATTTTAGTGATCTCCCTATCCTTGCCAAGACGCAATGCTTTCAATTGTTTATGCTGCTCAGCAAAGAAAAAATTGTAGCCATTCCTATTTTGCTTTGAAAACATGGTTGTTGAAAGCATTTTTTCTAAATTTGAGTCATTGAGATGCTAGTTATTAAATTCCAGCCTAGAGGTAGTATGTCCATAAAGTCCAATGGCTACCAAAGTGATAGATTTCCACTAAATGTTAGTTCTTATTGTAGTGACATTAAGTGTTGTTAAAGTATCATAAAAAGCTGTCAAAGATTCAACTTCTCATCAAAGTGACATTATTGGTGAAGTATCCCAATTGTTTCTAAAATAACATTATTATACTAAATTTCAACTACTCCTAAAGTCCACCTTCTACCAATATCGCAATGTGCATCTAAAGATGTTTTTGAACTTAAAAAGCATTACACTAAATGTAAAATTATGCCGCAATGAGAAATAGAATGTCATGCAGAAAGAATCTCTATATTCAATCATCCATGTATCCTCACATATATGCATTCCAAATATATAACAATTATATCACTATTGTCATCCTAATAATTTATTGAATCTAAATCATCATTTAATTAATTCTTGTAATATTTTTCTTGCACTCATTTTTATGTGAACTTTCTTTACATAATTATAAAGCTTAACATAGGATTTGTTGAGAGACTTAGATCTCACTTTAGATTTGGAGCTTTGTCCTTTTTCTTATTTTTTCTCTTTGCTTTATCCTTTTATTTTCCTCTAATAACCAATGCCTCCTTTAAAAAAAATAGATTTTTTTTTTTTGTTTTAACTCCTCCGAGAGTAGAGAACCTACTATTTATTCAAGCTTCAACTTAGTGTAGTACTACTAGTTGCGATCACTAAATCATCCCATGATTCTAGCAAAGAACACAACAAAGTAGTATATGTATTGACAAGTTCATAGATATAACTTATGACTTTAATGAATTTAGTTAAAACCAAAAGAGAGTAGTTGAATCGATTCCTATCAAGTTGAAAATATAAAGTGGTAGCCTAATTGACGATAATGGTTAAATATTGCAAGGGTACTAAATTCTAATTCCATGGAAGTTGCCTTCTTTGTAAAAATGAACTACACAACACTACCATTAAACTATGATTAGAAGCCTCTCATGACAAGATGGTCAACTATTATGGGTCCCAAAGTACAACTATCATAGGTATTATAATCATCCATCTCTCTATAACAAACATATAAATGCACCATGATGGCCCAAAATGCCAACTAAAAAAAATCTTAATCGAGAATGAGCCCTCGATGGAGTCTAGAGGAGATGATTATTCATTATCTAAATTAGTGGAGTCATTTTATTCATTATCTATTAGCTCTCTCTCTCTCATGATTATTTTTATGATTTTGATGGAACTTATACTAATGCATCTTTAGATGTTAAAAAATATTGCTTGATTTGCATGGGAATTATGATGTTTATTTTGTAGAATATTTCTTATACTTTGATTTAAGTGGATAATATTTATTAAATTGATGCTTATTATTAAAATAGACCCACCTATTAATAATATTATAGATCTATGTGAGTTTCCTTTTTTTATATTTAAGTTGGTAAATTGTATTTAATTATAAGTTTTTTTGGAAGGTGAAATGTAAATTAAATAGTAATTGTAAATTTTCATATTTGTATTTATATGCAGATTATTTTCACATAATGGATGAGTTTGAGATAGATGAGATATTAGGTCTAGTGCCACCTCCACCTCCACCTCCACCTCTGATCAATTGAGGCAGACCATTAGGAGGAATATTGATTCTTTGATTAGAGATATCCATACTATTAGACATGAGCCTCGTCCACCTCCGTGGCTATTATGCCTTGCAGATAGTATGCAAGGGATTGTACAGTCTGTACAGGATTTAGATAGGAAGCTGGATAGCTATCATAGTTGGTGGGAGGGATTGCATGCATTTTACACTGATGGCCTAACATACAAACAAGTCACTGAATTAAAAATAACAAAAAATGGATTTGAAATAATATTTTGTGAACCCTAAGACGGGTGAAGAGATAGATCCGAAGAAGCCACGGATCTGAATTCGATGGTGTAGGCACCTAGGCATAGCTAGACACTTTTGGGAGTGGTGGTGGGTGGTCTTTGACTATCCACCACACTCTAATCATGAGGTCCCGATGTATTTTTAAAAAAAATTATGGGTTGAATTTAAATTGGGTAAAAAACCCAATTACTTTGATATTATATCATTTCAGGGGGTCAGGAGAGGCATGCCCCAGGATAGGCCGGGGGCCAAATTGAGCGACAAGGTTAGAAACATGGGTTTTAGAGGAGCATGGGTACCCATTTTTTCATCTCTGCTGGCCCCCCAGACCATTTTTTACCTCCTTCTAGGTACGTAGTTTTATTTTTTATATTTTGTTTTATTTATTTTTCTTATTTTTCATTAAAAAATGTTAATTTATTGTTATTATTTTTCATAAAAAAATGTTAATTTATTGTTATTTTTTAATTTTATTATTTTTAAGTTTGAAAAACATTTTTTATTTTATTTTATTTTATGTTTAAAATAGTTTTTTGTTTTTAAATATTGCAAAAAACATGAATAGTAAAAACCATAGGAAAATACGAAAAACAAAAATGTAAACGAACAACAAACATTAGACACAAAAAATAGACAATAAACCCTTAACAAAAAAATGAACACTAAACCCTAGATAGAAAAAAAATGAACAATAAACCCTAGATGAAAATCAACAATAAACCCCCCTTCTCACACACACACACACGCGTATAGGTTACCATCTTTGTCATTACGCTCTCTCTCTCTCTCTCTCTCTCTCTCTCTCTCTCTCTCACACACACACACACACACACACACACATTATCCCCTCTCTCTCTCAAACACATACATTACCCCTTCTCTCTCCCTCTCTCTCTCTCTCACATTAGCCCCCTCTCTCTCTTTCACACGTTACCCTCTCTCTATCATTACCTACTCTCTATCTGTCAAATTATCTATTCTCTCTCTAACTCATTGTATCTCAAATTACCTGCTCTCCCTCTCTCTCTCTATTTTAATCATGTGTAAAAGTTTGAATGTTTAAATTTATATTTCTAAATTTTGTATTTAATTATAGGATTCTTTTGTAAAAAGTTAGATGTTTAATTTATGTTTAAATTGAACTTTAAAATGACAATGAATATGAATGTGCTTTTTTGTGTGCGTGAAAAATAGGGTTTTTTAATTTGATAATACTCTAACTATCACTATTAATCCTCACTACTTCCTAACTTAGCCCAATCTCTAAAGATATACTATATATTTACAAACATGATAACATGTCATATACTTTGACTTAATAGTGGAAAGAGAAACCACAACCTGTCACCTACTCATCCAACTAATTGCACTACCACATAGACTAAATACGTAGTCAATGTTAGACTTCCTAATGTCAACATCCCATATCCAATTTGAGTTTGCAAGTCCCTATTTTTTTAATAACATGTGGAACAATCCTACCACTAAAATTTCTTCTTTCCAAACTTTGCACTTTGACAACATGATTGTTGAAAACATGGATTTTTCTTCTTCTTTTAGATTATTCCATGAATCACCAATCATTTTAGTGATCTCCCTATCCTTGCCAAGACGCAATGCTTTCAATTGTTTATGCTGCTCAGCAAAGAAAAAATTGTAGCCATTCCTATTTTGCTTTGAAAACATGGTTGTTGAAAGCATTTTTTCTAAATTTGAGTCATTGAGATGCTAGTTATTAAATTCCAGCCTAGAGGTAGTATGTCCATAAAGTCCAATGGCTACCAAAGTGATAGATTTCCACTAAATGTTAGTTCTTATTGTAGTGACATTAAGTGTTGTTAAAGTATCATAAAAAGCTGTCAAAGATTCAACTTCTCATCAAAGTGACATTATTGGTGAAGTATCCCAATTGTTTCTAAAATAACATTATTATACTAAATTTCAACTACTCCTAAAGTCCACCTTCTACCAATATCGCAATGTGCATCTAAAGATGTTTTTGAACTTAAAAAGCATTACACTAAATGTAAAATTATGCCGCAATGAGAAATAGAATGTCATGCAGAAAGAATCTCTATATTCAATCATCCATGTATCCTCACATATATGCATTCCAAATATATAACAATTATATCACTATTGTCATCCTAATAATTTATTGAATCTAAATCATCATTTAATTAATTCTTGTAATATTTTTCTTGCACTCATTTTTATGTGAACTTTCTTTACATAATTATAAAGCTTAACATAGGATTTGTTGAGAGACTTAGATCTCACTTTAGATTTGGAGCTTTGTCCTTTTTCTTATTTTTTCTCTTTGCTTTATCCTTTTATTTTCCTCTAATAACCAATGCCTCCTTTAAAAAAAATAGATTTTTTTTTTTTGTTTTAACTCCTCCGAGAGTAGAGAACCTACTATTTATTCAAGCTTCAACTTAGTGTAGTACTACTAGTTGCGATCACTAAATCATCCCATGATTCTAGCAAAGAACACAACAAAGTAGTATATGTATTGACAAGTTCATAGATATAACTTATGACTTTAATGAATTTAGTTAAAACCAAAAGAGAGTAGTTGAATCGATTCCTATCAAGTTGAAAATATAAAGTGGTAGCCTAATTGACGATAATGGTTAAATATTGCAAGGGTACTAAATTCTAATTCCATGGAAGTTGCCTTCTTTGTAAAAATGAACTACACAACACTACCATTAAACTATGATTAGAAGCCTCTCATGACAAGATGGTCAACTATTATGGGTCCCAAAGTACAACTATCATAGGTATTATAATCATCCATCTCTCTATAACAAACATATAAATGCACCATGATGGCCCAAAATGCCAACTAAAAAAAATCTTAATCGAGAATGAGCCCTCGATGGAGTCTAGAGGAGATGATTATTCATTATCTAAATTAGTGGAGTCATTTTATTCATTATCTATTAGCTCTCTCTCTCTCATGATTATTTTTATGATTTTGATGGAACTTATACTAATGCATCTTTAGATGTTAAAAAATATTGCTTGATTTGCATGGGAATTATGATGTTTATTTTGTAGAATATTTCTTATACTTTGATTTAAGTGGATAATATTTATTAAATTGATGCTTATTATTAAAATAGACCCACCTATTAATAATATTATAGATCTATGTGAGTTTCCTTTTTTTATATTTAAGTTGGTAAATTGTATTTAATTATAAGTTTTTTTGGAAGGTGAAATGTAAATTAAATAGTAATTGTAAATTTTCATATTTGTATTTATATGCAGATTATTTTCACATAATGGATGAGTTTGAGATAGATGAGATATTAGGTCTAGTGCCACCTCCACCTCCACCTCCACCTCTGATCAATTGAGGCAGACCATTAGGAGGAATATTGATTCTTTGATTAGAGATATCCATACTATTAGACATGAGCCTCGTCCACCTCCGTGGCTATTATGCCTTGCAGATAGTATGCAAGGGATTGTACAGTCTGTACAGGATTTAGATAGGAAGCTGGATAGCTATCATAGTTGGTGGGAGGGATTGCATGCATTTTACACTGATGGCCTAACATACAAACAAGTCACTGAATTAAAAATAACAAAAAATGGATTTGAAATAATATTTTGTGAACCCTAAGACGGGTGAAGAGATAGATCCGAAGAAGCCACGGATCTGAATTCGATGGTGTAGGCACCTAGGCATAGCTAGACACTTTTGGGAGTGGTGGTGGGTGGTCTTTGACTATCCACCACACTCTAATCATGAGGTCCCGATGTATTTTTAAAAAAAATTATGGGTTGAATTTAAATTGGGTAAAAAA
>NW_026730059.1:0-25000 GCF_030272615.1 Cryptomeria japonica
CTGATGACACCTTCGTAAGTCAGCCACATAATGCACCTTTACACATTGAAGCCTTCATACACAAACATTGAATAAAATGAGTCTTGATAAATGGAGGAGCAAGTCTAAACATTTGTACATTGAACACTATTAAACAATTGGGATATTCAGATAAAGCTATGAATTCTACAAACAAAATTACCATCAAAGCATATGATGATAAAGAGCGTTCATCCAAGGGCACAATCATCTTAACTCTCAGAGTTGGGCCAGTTACAAAAGATGTGGTTTGTCAGGTCCTTGATCTAGAGCTCACATACAACATACTCTTGGGATGCCCATGGATTCATGAGATGAGCACAGTACCATCAACATATCATTGATGCATCAAGTTTCCACACAATGGAGTTGAAGTGACCATCAAAGCTGACCCAAATCCATTCATATATTGCAACAATTTGCGACCTAGATTAGAAATAACAATTCAAGTCAATCGACAAGCTATTCCTTCATCAGCATATGTGGATCCAGAATCATTGAAAGCTTCTACATCCAAACAAGCAGAGCTCAAAGACAAGTTCAAGATTAAAGACATGGGATGTGGTGAGTATATCTTTCATGTTGATCAACTCCCACTATCTCCTAAGACATTCAGTCAATAGGACCAGCCTACAAAAAATTTGCAATGCCAAGGAATTGGGTCTGAACCACCTAGTGTTGTGGCTACTAAGTCTGAATGCAAATCTCCTCTAGTGGTGCAAGCATCTTTTGATATCAATAGTCCTAAGAGTGGTTCCAGCAAAGAATCTATTGAGCATATCGCCAACCCTCTTGATAACTCACATAGCTTTACCATTTCATCCACTCATTCCATTTCCATTCCACTTCCAGACTTGGATCAACAAGAATTACAAAAGCCCTTACTTATTGGGGATCAAAAAAGAAGATTTGAAAAGAAAAATCTAAAAGTCAATAATAAAGAAAAGTCCTTTAGTCCAAACCAAAATCAAAAGCTACTGGATTCCACAAAAATCAAAGTCAAGGATGAAAATCCTATGAAGCAAAAAGAACAAGAGTTGATCTCCCATAATATCAAAACAACTGGGGGCAAAAGCTCTAAAATTTTAAGTCAAAAAGCATACTTGTTGATCATAAGTCTCCATCATGCTATCCTACTTTCACTTCTTTTTGCAATCATAAGCCTTCATAACTCATCCACTTATTTCACACATCCATTCCCTTTTGGTGATACATCATGGACCTTTAATGGAACTTCCTCAAAGGAATTTGTTATCAGGGATGCCCAAACTTCTTCAAGTGACACGCATATGGGCCTATGTAGTCCACACACTAGTAATTCTATCTCAGTTCCTTCATCAAGGAAGATAGTCACTCAAGCTACACATCATTCAGTCAAGGAACAATGCAGCTACAATCACAAGGTAAAACCTCACACATTTGAGGTAGGTGACTTAGTTCTCAAGGAAAATCCTAAAAAATCAGCAAGACATAGAGAAGAAGGGCAAGTTCGAATTAAATTGGCTTGGTCCTTACATCATCATAGTAGCCTATGGATTTGGTGCATATCAGCTCTCAACTCCTAATGGCAAACCTTTGGAGGATCCTATCAACAACATTCACCTTCACAGGTTTTACACATAGCTCTTCAGAGTATCCTAATTTAAAAATACAAAAAAAAAATCAAAAAAATTTCAAAAATACAAAAAAATCATAAAAAATCTAAAAAACCGTTACTTGGTGAAAACCTGGCAAATAGGCGCCTTGTGACACAAAAAAATTGAAAAAAAAAAAAAAAAGTAAAGAAAAACATTTCGTCCAATGGTGAAAACCACTTTGGTGGCGCCCTGGGCAAGTACCATGGTGAAAACTAGGTCATCGGTGCCCTGCATAGAGACATTGCTCCTCCCTCCTTCAGGATTCCATTTCATCCTTCACTTAGCACACACTCACAACCTATTCATCCATAATAAACTTACCCATTCCCATCATGGCTTGTCATTAATCTACCCAAGATTGGTTAGCCATTCATAATAAACATTCATTTTCACCCCTTTTCATTCATAATAAATCAGCTCCTATCTGGCTAAGGCAAATCCTATGTCTAGTGATGGGTGTGGAACTGAGAGCATCACATGTTTTCGAGGAGTACATTTTCTTCCAATTTTCTTCAGTCTATCCACGTACAATCCACAATAAAGCAACAGTTGCATCGCTAGTCTGCAATAAGGTTTCATCTTCTCCACAATAAAGTATAAGTTTCATGGATTCAGTCAGTTTCAGATGAGACACAGCAGCAACAATGGGCTTCAACAAAAATTAAATCTTTCAACAGACTCAGACAACATTATGGTTCAGTGCTATCTATCCTTTTTGTGAAAGTAAACATTGTGACCACAATCAAATAAGACTTATACAAGTGACAAGAGACACTAAACTTGAGGACTACAGTGGATGTTGGTGTCGAGTCTTGGTGTTATTTTGATTTTATCTTATGGTGACATGTCTTTTAGCTTTTCCAGGATGTCTCTGACTAGAGATTCTATCTCCACGATGTCTTTGACTAGAAAGGCGAGGATGGGGTATCATCACCTATTTTTCTTTTGTTGTCTGTGGATTGTCTCTTAGTAATGCTATGACTTGTCCAAGGATATGAGGACATTGTGAGTCTAGTATGAACTGGGGTATTCCTTGTTTGTGACTATCTTATCTCCATGCAAATGGGTACAATGACTTTCTGGGTCGAACATATGCCTTGATTGTCATAACCTACTTGCCATAATAAAGCTCAATGATGATAATGCACAAGAAGCTCTTTCACTTTCATATCTTCTATCTTTCATCCCCCTTTCTTGATTGACTTCCATCGTCCTTCTTGAGTCCATGTAGCCTGCTATCACATGACTGAGTATAATGACACACCAAAAAAAAACATATCTGCATTTCATGTAGTTGCACCTGCATTACCATATATTAAACATTTCATACATACAGATAGATCTCGCAATTGCATCACATCCTGTACAATACACATGTTAGCACATTATACATTCTCATTATGTAAATAGTTCTTTACATTATCATATTCATATATATTTCATACATTCACAATTGCATATGCATAACATTAAAAACATTAAAAAATCAAAAATATTGCATTTGCGTCCATATCATAAGCATCATATAGAAACATGCAACATAAAACACATAGAAACAACACATAGGTACACATGCATATAGCTACTGCAAAGAAGAATGCATCTCATATATATATATATATATCAAAATCATAAGTGTCATGATACAATGATGTCAAAATACATATGGCTACAAAATCACCCGAAGGTGTCTACATCATCATACAAAATGGTACAAAACTAATACATAAGAACCCACTAATCACTCCTCCTAGCACCACTGGTAGTGTCAATCCTGTCGCTGTCATGGTATCCCAAGCCACGTGTCCAACCCTCATCTCTCTAGTCCGGGATCCTGAAACACTCATCTCAGGGCATCCTTGTCTCCATCTCGATCATAGGGTATCAACTCCCCATCGATCGGTATCCTCAGAATCCTATAAATATCCTCCAAGGTGACTGTCATCTCACCCATCGGCAAATGGAATGTGCATGTCTCATAATGCCACCTCTCAGCCAATGTAGTTAGCAAACCCATGTTCACCCAAAACGCAGGCACATACAGAATGAATCACAAACCCATAACCTCAATAGCTGATCTATCCTCAAATGTCAGCTCTGGTCATAACCTCTAAGTCGATGGGAATCTCTCCCGTGACTCCAGCATAGGTAGGTACTCTTGCAGTCAAGCAAATCAACTGTGTCAGTCAAAGTGACATTCCTTGTCCATCACAAAATGTTACTTATTATCCTAAGTGCTTATGATACTCCTATTCATCACAAAGTGCTGCTCATATTTTGACACTCACTGTTCATCACAAAGTGTTGCTCATATTGGTACTCACTGTTCATCACAAAGTACTATGTCTTGGTACTCCCTGTTTATCACAAAGTGCCTTGATCTATCCTAGTCTTCCCTAGAGGACCTGTTTGAGTGTATCCTCTCAGCAGCTTATCCAATCGACAGCGTATGTTCATCATAGAACTGTCGATTTAACCTAGGAGACATAAACGCGCTTTCATTACATAAACGCACTTACATATTGCACAGATGCACCTCGACATTTTTTGGACATTTTTTGACATATCCTAAAAGCGCATTTATTGTGCTACCTAACATGCATTAATGACAACAATTAATGTGATAAAGTACAAGGAGGTTTTGTGGTACTTACCGGCTCTCCTGCATCTGCTGGCCTTTGAAATCAGTGAACACGATCGAATCTATGCACCAATGCCATCACTGCTGACTCTTGCTACTCTATTCTCTCTCTGCACTCTGATCTCTTGGATGTGTAGATGACAATGAGGATGTTTTCCCCTCGTGGTCTATCTTATAGACTACCCTAGCCCTAGCCCTAGCCCTCGTTTCCCGAGTCAGTCTTCTTTATCCCGTCACTCTAACCTATCTGGTCAGTCCATTCTAGCGTTTCTTTCTTATCAAGAGATTGTCTATGATCTTTTCAAACATTTTCATCCAATCTCTTGAGGGGGCATATCATTCCCATCTTGGGGCAGCTTTGTATTAGTTCATATTATCTTCTTTGAAATAACGTGACAAGCTGCATTGTCTCAAAGAGGGGCAAAATGTAGACACCTAAAATTGTCCAGTCTAATTAAATAAATATTTTATTTATTTAATTACTTTAGCCTAATTCTTCTATTAATTAAATAAATCTTTATTTATTTAATTAATTCATTTATCCTCTTCTAGCTTCATTTCTCATTTAAATAAATACCTTTATTTATTTAAATTATCCTTTTCCTAAATTAAATAAATATTTTATTTATTTAATTGATCCCACTTCTTCTATTAATTCAATAAATCTTTATTTATTTAATTAATTCATTAGCCTTTTCTACCCATGACACATGTCATTCATCTCTTAATTCATAAACTACCTACCCTTTCATTATTTTATTATTTTCTTTACCTACCCTCTAATCATAGCCGACCTCTTTTTACACCTCTCAATCTTATCCCTCCATTTATTATAGTGTCTTCTATATAAGAGGATACTTCCTTCATTATCAACCCTAATCAATCATTCTAATCAATCTATGCATCCTCGCTAACTCAACTATGCATTCAACCCCAACTACACTTTCGAACTTGCATATACGATCCTACTTGCAACCACATTGCCGTTCTTTGTTGAGCTCTTGTGCACATATAAAATATGAGAGCAAATATATCAAGCAAGATCAATGGAGATAGGAAGAATGGAGATTCAAACCCTATTGGACATGTGATGGTATAATCTTTGTGATTTCATTTGATTTGCATTGTCTTAGGTATTCTTCATATGTTATGGTGGATCTTTGTTGTTGTTAGGCTAGGGTTTTGTGGTTGAATCTATTTAGTCTATCAACATTGTTGTATCCACTTTCACCATAAACAGCTATATCAGTTAAAGTGGCTATTTTCATGAGCACACTATTTGCACCCAGTAAAAATTTTGGTCGAACTGAGCATTCTAAGATTCGATCTGTACTTCAAGGTACCTATGCCTTAGATTTGAGGGTCTACGGAGATCGTTTGATATTTTAAAGAAAGGCATCATGTGTTCCCTGCGCATTGACTTTATCAGGTCTGGAGTGCTGACAAAGCCAGATGGTCATCTTTGACCATTAATATTTCTTCACTTGGGATTCATCTTGAAGAAACGCTTGGCAGAGTTCATGTTTTTATATCAGAGTACATGCCTGTAAATTTGCAAAGTCCAGAAAGGTGTTTTGACTAGTTTTAAAATTACGTCTTTGCGATTAAATGCAAAAATGTGGCGCAGGCACCTGAAAGTCGCAAAACTCAGTTTAATGGTCTTAAAATGGTGTCAATCGATTCCAGAGGCATATTCAAGATTCCTAAGATCCACTTTGGGGCCCGACCTAGCTCATGCCCATGCATTAATTTTTATGGCGAAAATGGTCTTAAATTCATGGCAATGCATATTACCATCAACTCAGTCCTCATTAGGATCCTTTATGTATGATTATAATGGTGAAGGAAGTAAGGTACTATGAAATTCTAGAAATCAAAACCTTCAGGCATAGTGCCCAATCTTCCTGGCAGGCATAGTGCCCAATGACTAATGTTTTAATAAACTCTAGGTAATTGCAATTGGCAAATGCCAAAGCCAAATCCTCCCTTGTTGTGGTGTTTTAAAAGATCACTAAACTTTTAGCTAATGCAAATTGGCAAATGCCAAAGCCAAATCCTCCCTTCATGTGGGCCTTGGTAAATGGCAGAATAAACAACTCCAGCAATTGGAATTTAAAATGCCCAATTTAACAGAGCAGGAGGAATGGCATAAAATAGAAAGCAAGTAAATGCAAAGTAGTAGGTTGCTAGAGTGGCAGCTCAAAGCATGGAGGAGGAGCATTTTTAAATATTCAAAAAAAAGAATTTGGAGTGGCAGCGTAGATGTTTCAGAGGGGACAGTTTTAAATTCCAAATAAATGCAATTAGCTGGCATAAAGCTAGTTCCTTCTCTTTGGCATGATGGAGTGGAGTTTGGGAGGTTTTAAATAGTCAAAGGCAAATGCAATCTGCAGCCTTTGCCAGTTCCTCCCGTGCATTGTATGGAATGGGAAATGTTAAGCATTTTTTTAAAAAAACTTTTGGCAGATGCAATCAGCAGGTGCAGAACCTCCTTCCTCCCATGTGTGAGCAGAAAAAAGAAATTTCAAACAAATGCAAGATAGCAGGTGTAAAGATTAATTCCAAAACCTTTGGCAGCTCCTCCTTACCTGTGCGTGGTTGTGGTTGTAGGTGAGAAAATCCAATGAAACTCCAACAACAAATGCAATGTGGTAGGTGTTTAAGCCAAGTCTCACATGCTCTCTCCTTGCCCCTGCGTGGTATGGATAAAGTTGTGAATCTTTCATTGCCAGCCATTAAAACATTCAGGAAAACTTCAAAATGCACAATCCCAGGCTAAATGGCGAAATGGTAAAGATCGCATAGGTTGAAGAAGATCTGATGGTCAACATTGTTTCGCAAGCCAAAGTTGTTCGCCCATTAACCATCGCAAAATGGCAAAAAATGAGGTGGCAGGTCCGGGTGGCAGGTGAGCTAGAGGATCTATAAGAGGTGGTGATGATGAGGTGGACAAGTGGCAGTCTAGTGGCGGTGACGAGGCAGACAAGTGGAAAATGAGTGAGGTGACAAATAGTGGACCCCGTCAGCAAATCACAAGTCACCACGTGGAAGGGCATCAGGAGTAAAAGGTAAAAAATCAAACTTAAATTGCATAGTTGAGACTACATAAGAAATTCAAAAATTTAAATGATGGCCTGCATTGAGAGATTAATTCGCCTAAGGGTATTTTTTGGCCAAATATGCAAGTATTATATATCATCAGAAAGCTTTCAGAATGAGGAATGTAGTTATGGAATTAGTCTCAACAAATCTTTGATATTTTGAGAGTAGTTTCCATAGGAAGGAGAAAGGAAAATATTTAGTTGGAGAAAGGGGACACTTGGAAATGTGTTATGCAGACCTAATATTTTTCCCTCCTCTTTTTATTCTCATTTCTTCTCAATTGTAAGGGTTCCAGAATTTTGGAGAAAGTGCTCCAGATTTCATGGCTTCCAATTCTGAATTTCCTGACCCAAATTTGTAAAATTTTATGGATCTTTTCAGGGTATAGAGGTTACATTGTAGTATTGTAGATTGTTTTCTAGTTGCAAGTTTTACTTGTGTCAGGCATGAGTAAATTTTACACAATATTGTCTCTAGGCATGTATTTCATTGTTATAAATTGAATCTTCAAGGAGGATGGAATTTATCAATTTATAGGAGATTGTTGTGACTGTTTGTAGGTATCCTTCAATGAAGGTTTTAAATTTTGTAATCAGTCATAAATAATGGAATATGTGTCCCAGATCTGATAATTTTGTGAATGAATCAAGTAATGCATTGGTATAAGGTATTGATGCAAGAATATTGTTTAAGGAAAACAAATTTGTAGCTAGGATACACATTTACAGTTCTATGTGTGACTCCATGCCCAATGAACAAGGCACTGGTCTTTGAAAGATTTGGGGATAGTTTCAAATTTACAAATTTAAAGAAAAACCTATTTCCCTTTATGTTTATGGGTTTGTGTTCTATTCATTCCAAGCTCCGTTTCATCTAATATTTGTACAAGATCTAACCAATCTTTATGTGTTTTTAATTGGGTGGGTTTGTGGAATGATCTATCTGCTTATTGTTTGGTGCCACCATATGTCTGTAACTGTTGTATGTAATGCATCAAAAGGGTGTCCCCCCCTAGGTCTAGCAGAACTTGAAGTGTAGGGGGATCATTAGGATCCTATGTTATGTTGTCCAAGCCCTGAAGTGTTTCATTGATTGAGATTGGATTTCTCATAGATTGATTTGCAAGTGAACTTGGGTTAACCAGATTTGGTGAACAACACTCTTGTCTTAACTTATCTGTAATATCACTAAGAATTTCCTTTTCATCATCATGTTTCTGCATTTGCTCATGTTCTTTCCTCTTGTTTTGTGCTATAACTAGGTTGTCTTGAAGTTCTTTAATGAATTCATGTGCAGTCCTCAGATCATCTTCAAGTTTGATATTCTTCAATTTTTCTGCATCAAAATCTTCAAGAGCTCCTTCCAACTATTTTCTTAAATTCTTCATTTGTACCGATTTTAGAATCTTCCTCAAGTTGTTAAGCTTTTGAAAATAGAGGACCAGGCTCTGATACCAATTGTTATATTCAATGATAGTCTCTAAGACACTGAGAGGGGGGGTGAATCGATGTCTAACCGGTGTGTAATATTTAAACTTATTTATATCTTTGCAACCCAAAACAGTGTACCAGTAAACAAGAAATAATGTCGCAAATAGAAATAATAGAGACAACATAAATGCACACCATAACACAAGATATTTAACAAGGAAACCCAGTGTGGGAAAAACCTTGATGGGATTTGTGACCCACAATATTTACTCACTGGCCAATATGAATAAATATTACTTACAATAGGGGCCTGCACATACAGGAAGGCCAACATCCTAGAGCTCACTTCTCAATAGAAGAGTCTCACTAACTACAATATGGATAATTAAATCCAATACAATGTACTAGTCAAAATAGCATCTCTAATGCTTGGTTCAGTACCGGTTTAAGCTCATTCATATACCATAACCAAAAACCTTCATTGTCCACTATATCACCTCATACAATAATTTCCTTTACTACAATTTATCTCCCATACACTATACAAAATGACCTAAGAGATCTCATACATATATGAGTCTTTACAATATACTAAGTCATCTTACAAAAGATAATTATATTTACAATACAATTTACATAAACAAAACTTGTCTCATGTCGGCCTAAGTGCTAGTATACTTCATTGCTAGTGCAATTTGGATGTTGGTGAATATGCCTGCCCCTACCAGTGTCTGTCGGTGTATGAAGTCTGCAATGTCGGTACCTATGTAGAAACTTGTTGCCAGTTGGTTTCCAATTAGTTGTCATCAATGACAACATCAAATATTATCATTAGAGTGTAGAATGCCTGTTGGTATTTTGGTATGGTTTTGTCATTGATGTCAACACCTATTGGAACACTAGCACTTTGGAGATCCAGCAACATTCACCGACAAGCAAGTAACTATTGGACAGTTACTGGTATATGATTCACTAGCAGGATATAATGATCAACTGGCACTTGGAATGATATGGAAGACACTTGGTAATATTGAAGACATCATGTGGACACTTTGTTTTGAAGAATTAATCATTGGTATATTTATATTTGCATATTTGCTTTTACCAGCAAATAGGTCCAGGGTTACATAGGGTTACACCGGCAGGTTTATCTTTTCCAGATCAACATGGCATGCTATGGAGATGATTTATTATTGTTGTAAATGCATTAAACTGACATGTTCAATCGGTTATTGCATCGGATATTATATTGTTTGTAAAAAAAATTTATTGTAATATCTTGTAGAGCCAACCTACTAAAATTGGTCTTAGGGTATGATATAAATGTAAGATCTTATTTGTAAGATCGAATGTGGAATGTGAAAAAGAATTGTGAGAAGGTATATGCGAGATTAAGCAGAGCTATACATGAAGACATCATTTGAAGGTGAAGATAGGTTTTTGTAGAAGCATATCAGTATTACACCGATATTGAATCCAACATATGAAGATGCTATTTTTGTGTAGTATACTCTCATTAGATTTAACCATCCAACTATAGTTAGTGTGACTCCTATTTTGTGATTGAGAAATGAGCTCTAGGCTATTGGCCTTTCTGCATGTGCAGACCCCATTTATGTACACTTACTATCTGTAGTAGTATCATCTGATTGTGGGTAAGGTTTCCCACTATGGTTTTTCCCCTTACAGGGTTTCCACGTACAAATATTGGTGTCATGTGTTGTGGATGACTTTATGTTTATGTTTCATGCATTAATCTTTACCGGTATAGCAATTTACTATTAACACTATCTACCAGCATACTTAACTGGTTTACCGGTATTAAGCATTAAGTTGGTTAACTGGTTTTAGGGTTGAATTATTAGACAACTGATTCACCCCCCCCCCCCTCTCAGTTGTCTTCGGGACCTAACAATTGGTATCAGAGCTTAGTCCTCTTTTTGCAGAAGTTTAAAAAGTTGAGGAGATCCAATGTCTACTAATTACTTCAGGAAGGACAGTCCTAAACTTGATGGAACCAACTATGGGATATGGAAGATCGGGATGGATACACATTTGAATTGCATTGGTAAAGACATCTAGGAAGTTACAAAGAATGGTTATACTGCTATTGTAGTTGGTCAGACTGCTCCAACTACCTTAGCTAAAGATGAGGAGAATGATTGCAAAGAAAGAGAAGCACTTTTGAGCGCATTATCAGATCAACAAATCATGGGATTATCAGATAGGTCTACTGCTAAAGCTATTTGGGATCATTTGGAAACACTGAATGAAGGAGATTCCAAAGTTAAGATTGCAAAACTTGAAAGCTTCCGAGTCAGGTATGAACATCTGAAAATGGAAGAAGATGAAAGGATTTCTGCTTTTATGGAAAGAGTAAATGAAATTGTTTTAGGTATTAAATATTATGGAGGAACCTTGAGTGAGGATGAAATTGTTTCAAAAATTTTAAGAGGATTGCCACCGGCATATAAAATGAAGGTTGCTGCTATAAATGAGTTGAGAACAATGCCTAATACATCAGTAACTAGGGATACATTGATTGGAAAACTTTTAGCCTTTGAAATTGAGGAATTTGGTCCTGTTGCTACTATAAAGACAGATTTGACCTTTAAAGCATCAACGTCATCTACTCCATCATTTGACAAATCAGACTAGAAAGCCTTTTATGCAAGAGAACTTGAAGAAACCAGGAAGGAGAATGAAGAGCCTGAAGAACTTGAAGCACTACTTGCAAGAAAAATGCCAAAAGGTCTAGTTGGAAGTAAGTATGAAGGTAAAGCACCCTTTAAATGTTTCAACTGCAATAAGATTGGTCATATGGCTTCGAGATGCCCTGATAGACATGCTAGACTCAGAGAAGAAGCTAGAAGAACATACAAGCCTAACCCTAAATATCAGAGATACAGATTTAAGAAGAACAAAGACAAATCTTGTTACATTGCTGATGAAGGTGTGACTGATGATTCTGATGAGGATCCAACAGACAATGGATGGGTTTTTGTTGCTATAACAGAAGATCAAGCAACACCTATTGCTCAATCAGTAGAACAAGCCCTAGCAGCTAAAGTTGAAGTAAAGGATGAATGGATCATTGACTCAGGATGCTCACATCACATGACAGGAGACAAAGGTAAGTTCTTGAACTTTCAAGAATACAATGGAGGTTTAGTAAGATTTGGAGATTACAAAGCCTGTTCAATTAAAGGTAAGGGTTCAATATCTCTTGATGGTAAGCATAACACTGACAATGTCTACTATGTTGAAGGATTAAAGCATAATCTTTTAAGTGTTGGTCAATTAGTTGAGAAAAGATTTGAGTTACAATTTAAAAATGGAAAATGGAAAATCATGAATAGAACTGGTTTGGAAATTGCAACCGGTAATCAGACTAGAGGTAATATCTTTCATTTGAATAACAGTGAAAAGGCATGCTTTATTGCACATATAAATGAAAGTTGGTTATGGCATAAGAGACTATGTCATGTAAACTTTGATTGCATGATGAAAATCAGTACTTCTAAGGCAGTTAGAGATCTACCTAAAATTGTGAAACCTCATAATACAATTTGTAAGGAATGTCAATTTGGAAAATAGGTTAGAGCTAGTTTCAAAAGTATTCTAGAAAAATCCAATAATGCTCTTGATTTAATTCACACTGGTTTATGTGGTCCAGCTAGAACTAAAAGCTTACAAGGTGATAGATATTTCATGCTAATTATTGATAATTATTCTAGAATGTGTTGGGTTACTTTTCTTAGAGAAAAATCAAAAGCACTTGGAAAGTTCAAACTGTTCAAAGAAATGGTTGAAAATGAAAATGCTAAGAAAATCAAAAGTTTAAGATCAGATCAAGGAGGAGAATTCACATCTAAAGACTTTAATACATTCTGTGAAGTGAATGGAATCAGAAGATAGTTATCAGCACCTCGGACACCATAGCAGAATGGAGTTGTTGAAAGGAAAAATAGAACTATCTTGGGTGTAGCAAGAAGTATGTTATCTGAAGCAAATTTACCACATGTGTATTGGAGAGAAGCAATTAGCACTGCTGTCTATACATTCAACAAAGTTCACATCAAAGGTGAAACTTGTAAGACCCCTCATGAACTATGGTTTGGTAATACTCCTACTCTTAAGTATTTCAGAATTTTTGGAAGTAAATGTTATATTAGAAGAGATGAGTATATTGGAAAATTTGATCTTAGAAGTGATGAAGAAATATTTCTTGGTTATTCATCTAAGAGCAAGGCATATAGATGTTTTAATAAAAGATTGCAGAAAATTGTTGAGAATACAAATGTAAAGATTGATGAACAATTCAGAGGAACTTCAAGGTATATAGACTTTGAACCGATAACAGAAATTGTGACAAATGAACCTACACTAAATCCACCAGTACAAAATGAAGATCTAGTTACCCCGGTATCATCAGAGGATTCCACAGTAATTGAAGAACAGCAAACTAAGACACCCCGGTATGTAAAATTGAATCATTCTGAAGATCAGATAATTGGAAACAAATTTAAGGGAGTTATGACAAGAGGAAGATTGGCAAAAGAAGAGGTATGTCTTATTTCTCAAATTGAACCATCATCTATCAATGAGGCATGTGAAGATAAATTTTGGATTAAAGCTTTGGAAGAAGAATTAGGACAAATTGAGAAAAATAATACTTGGACATTAGTTCCCCGGCCTAAAGATAAAAATGTAATTGGAACCAAATGGGTATTTAGAAACAAACTAAATGAAGATGGTAAAGTTGTCAGAAATAAAGCAAGACTAGTATGTAAGGAATATTCTCAGAAAAAAGGAGTTGATTACAATGAAACCTTTGCACTGGTAGCTAGAATTGAGGCAGTCAGATTATTCTTGGCTTTTGCAGCTCACAAGGACTACAAAGTTTATAAAATGGATATTAAATGTGCATTCTTGAATGGAGATCTTGAAGAGGAAGTCTATATTGAACAACCTGATGAATTTTCTTTAACAGATGACAATGATATGGTTTGCAGGTTAAGAAAAGCTCCGTATGGATTGAAACAAGCCCCAAGAGCTTGGTATGCAAGGTTGGATAAGTATCTTTTAAAGATTGGTTTTACTAAAGGAAATGCAAACAATAATTTATATTACAAAATAAGTAATGATGACATCTTGATTATAGAAGTATTTGTTGATGATATAATCTTTGGAGGAGAAGATGGATTATGTAAGGAATTTTCTATTAAAATGCAGCAAGAATTTGAAATGTCTATGATTGGAGAAATAAAATTCTTCTTAGGATTGCAGATTTCACAGACTGATAAAGGTATATTTTTGAGTCAATCCAAGTACTTGAAAGAATTACTAAAGAAATTTGCGATGGAGAACTCTAAACCGGTAAGCACACTTATGGCTACAAATGACAAATTATCTCAAAGGGATGAATCTACACCTGTTAATCCAACTAGATATAAATCTATGATAGGAGGTCTACTGTATTTGACACAAACTAGGCCTGATATTATGAATGCAGTATGTATTGTTTCTAGATTTCAAAGTAAACCTCGGGAAAATCATGAATCAGCAGTAAAAAGGATTTTTTAGTACTTACAAGGCACAACAAATCTTGGATTATGGTATCCTAGAGATGAAAATTTTGATCTATGTGCATATACAGATGCAAATTGGGCAGGAGATGTGGATGATAGAAAAAGCACCACTGGAGGAGCATTCTTTCTTGGAAAGAGATTAGTTTCTTGGTTGAGTAAGAAATAGAGTTGTACATCTTTATCAACAGCAGAATCAGAATATGTTGCAGTAGCAACTAACTGTACACAGGTACTATGGCTTAAGTAAATGTTGAAAGACATAAAGGTAAAATGCAAGGAACCTATTACTATATATTGTGATAACATTGCAGCAATTGATATATCTAAGAATCCGATATTACACTCTAAAACAAAACATGTTTCTATCAAACTGAATTTTCTAAGGGAAAAAGTTGAAGAAAAGGAGATAAAACTGGATTATGTGAATACTAAAGAACAGCTTGCAGATATTTTCACAAAACCTTTGCCTAAGGAGACTTTTGAATATCTTAGAGATTAGCTTGGAGTCATACCACCACTAGTAGAGACTTAGACAGTTGATGATTATCATCAACCGGCAGAATTGAAAGACAAATCTTTTACTCCGGTCTTTGATGAGGAAGCTACTTCTCAGGGGGAGTAGTTGGTATATTGAATTGATTGGTATTTTGTATATGAACTTGATTATTGTAACTTTGGCATTTGATATCAAAGGGGGAGAGATATCTATGGAAAAACACATTATCTTTTGAGGAGAGATTGGTATTGAAAATAAATCTTTGGATAAACACATGTTGCTCCCAGGCGGAGAAATTGTTGTTTAAAGGAGATTGTTGGTTTTTGGTATTTGGCATTTCTGTTTTGGCACTTTGATGGTTTTTCCATCTTGTGTTGCCATTAATGCCAAAGGGGGAGATTGTTGGTATTTTGGTATGGTTTTGTCATTGATGTCAACACCTACTGGAACACTAGCACTTTGGAGATCCAACAACATTTACTGGCAAGCAAGTAACTATTGCACAGTTACTGGTATGTGATTCACCGACAGGATATAATGATCAACCAGAACTTAGAATGATATGGAAGACACTTGGTAATGTCGAAGACATCGTGTGGACACTTTGTTTTGAAGAATTAATCATTGGTATATTCATATTTGCATATTTGCTTTTATCGGCAAATAGGTCCAGGGTTACATAGGGTTACATCGGCAGGTTTATCTTTTCCAGATCAGCATGGCACGCTATGGAGATGATGTGTAAATGCATTAAGTCAACATGTTCAATCAGTTATTGCATCAGATATTATATTGTTTGTAAAATGTTTTTATTGTAATATCTTGTAGAGCCAACCTACTAAAATTGGTCTTAGGGTATAATATAAATGTAAGATCTTATTTGTAAGATCGAATGCGAAATGCGAAAAAGAATTGTGAGAAGGTATATGCGAGATTAAGCAGAGCTATACATGAAGACATCATTTGAAGGTGAAGATAGGTTTTTGTAGAAGCATATCAACATTACACCGGTATTGAATCCAGCATATGAAGATGCTATTTTTGTGCAGTACATTCTTATTGGATTTAACCATCCAACTGTAGTCAGTGTGACTTCTATTTTGTGATTGAGCAGTGAGCTCTAGGCTGTTGGCCTTTCTGCATGTGCAAACCCCATTTATGTACACTTACTATCTACAGTAGTATCATCTGATTGTGGGTAAGGTTTTTCACCATGGTTTTTCCCTTTACAGGGTTTCCACGTACAAATATTGGTGTCATGTGTTGTGGATGACTTTATGTTTATGTTTCATGCATTAATCTTTATTGGTATAGAAATTTACTGTTAAAACTGTCTACCGACATTAAGCATTAAGTTGGTTAACTAGTTTTTGGGTTGAATTGTTAGACAACTAATTCAGCCCCCCCCTCCCATTTGTCTCCGGGACCTAACAATGCCAACATAAAGTTGTTCAAACAAGAAAAAGAATTGTTAAAGATCAAGTTCAATATTGTTTAATTTCAAAGATTGAACCTAAGGATGTAAATGAAGCATGTAAAGATGAACATTGGGTAAAAGCAATGGAACAAGAACTTATGCAGATTGAAAAGAATATTACATGGGATCTTGTTCCCAGACCTAAGGGCAAACAAAAAATTGGAACCAAATGGGTCTTCCAAAACAAATTGAATAAGCAAGGTGAAGTTATTAGAAACAAAGCAAGACGTGTTTGTACAAGATATTCACAAATGGAAGGAATTGATTTTGAAGAAAAAATTTCACCTATGGCAAGGATTGAAGCTATAAGATTGTTTCTTTCTTTTCCTTCTTACAATGATTTCAAAGTCTATCAAATGGATGTCAAGTCAGGATTCTTGAATGGTGAATTGGAAGAAGAAGTGTACATTGAGCAACCAGATGGATTTCAATTGACTGATCAAGGAGACATGGTTTGTCGGTTGAAGAAAGCTTTGTATGAACTGAAGGAAGCCCCACGAGCATGGTATGATAGATTGGATAAGTATCTGTTGAAGCTAGGATTTAACAAAGATACTGCAGATACTAATATGTACTTAAAGATTGATCATGATAACATTTGTTAATCTTAGAGGATCCGGTTAATACTAAGAGGAGGGGTGAATCCGTATTAACAACAAATTCAAATATGAAACTCAACCTTATAAAACTTTCACCAAATCAAACAATAACCAACAACAAAACCATTTACCAGTACCGATATCTGTTGATAATCATCTAATAATCTGATTTATCAAGTCTGCACATTAAGTGTTCATTAACCATGCATTAACTGAAAATAAAATATAACAGTACATAAAAATATTCACCATATGAACACCATGTTTTTCACGTGGAAACCCAAATAGGGAAAACCACTGTGGGTATTGTTACCCACAATATTTGTGCACTCTTTCGGAATGCACCCTGTTAGGAGCCTAGCTCGGTTAGGAGCTTACAAAGATTCCTTGTTAGGAGCAGACCCTATTAGGACTCACCCAGTTAATGGATTTAATATGATGAGCCCTTTTAGGAGCTTTGACCTGTTAGGATCAACCTAACAAGAGGATTTAGAACTCATATGTTGAGCCACCCTATTAGGGGATTTACAATGTAAGGCATGTTAGGACCTACCCGGTTAAGGGACTTTGACTGCTACAACTGTTAGGGAACAACAATGAATGATCTAGGTATAGCACTTAACCACTTTCTTGATCAAATCTAATTTTGCTCCAAATCTACTACACTCTGGCAGATCTCTCACACTCTGGTTCGGCTTCACACTCTTCTCAAAACCATCGACACATCAAACATCATCTAAACTGACATAAATAACCTTTACAACTAGGTCAATTACTAAACCCCAGATACATCAATAATTTACAATACAGATCATCTCAAATCATATCAAATCATCATACAGATTATTACAATATTTTACAAGACAATACCAACCATTGAATGATTGTAACTCATCAAAACAACTCGATCTGATACAAAGTCAAACCCTTAGAACACTCTTCTAAGCACTTCGTTGTTTCCCAATAAATTCCATCTTTAAACATGCCAAAACAAAAATTAATCCATCTATGTGGGTTGTGCCACATCACCATCATCATTTGAACTTGATGTAGATCACCGCCAAACCAAAAATCATTACCGGTTAATAAAATTCTTTATCGGTCCTTAAACCCTAGCAAAAATGCAATAGAAATCATAAACATGACTTCCAGTAACCAAAACATGATGTGGTTCTAATCAGATACATATTAAAATGATACAAACTCACATTCCAAACGGCAACACTTCAATCATCACCAATCGCCAAATCTATTCAAAACATTTCCTCGTTTACCGGTTAAGGTCCTAATTCCTAGTTTTCTGGTTTTTTACCGATAAGCTCTTTCTGGTAGACCAAAAAGGCTAAGATGATAAAATATAACATAGTAAACATCAGTTGCCATCAATGACAGCTCAAATAACTAATCAAAGTCATCCAATCATGCAATCTCAATCTCTTCATCATAATGTCATCACAAATAGTCCTTTACCGGTTTAGTCATCATTCTTCATCTGCATCAGTTATGCCAGTCATGCCAACATTCTCCCCCTTTGGCATTGATGGCAACACCAACAAATTCAACTGAAATCATGCTGCTTAGTTCTATAACTTTTGTATTGCACTTCACTCTTCTGTCAGTTCTACTCTTCTCCATCTGGAACTAAATCTTTATTACTTCTCCCCCTTTCTGTTACACATCTTCTCCTCAGGCTAATATACATCTTCTGCCCAATCATATTTCTTCTCCCCCTTTGATAGCAATGCCAAAGGTGCATATGCATTACTGGTCATCAAATTTGTTGTTGTTGTCTTCATCATTCCTGTAAAGCTCATCTAAGTTGCTCCCCTTGCAGAGTAGCCATCATTTCATCAATCCATAGTGAAAAGTTTTCAATAAGCATACTAGATTGATGCATCTCCCACATCCTATTTTTTCTTATGTAGGGTTCTGACCCCTAATTTACCTCTACGGTACTCAAAGGTAGTCTTCGGCAATGGTTTTGTGAAAATGTCTGCTAATTGCTCTTTGCTTGTAACATACTCCATTTTGACTTGTTTTTCCTATACTCTCTCCCTCAGAAAGTGATATTTCAATTCTATGTGTTTAGTTCTTGCATGTAATACAAGATTTTTTGAAATATTAATTGCACTTGTATTGTCACAATAAATAGTTACCGATTCAAACATATCAAGTTTACAACCTTCTAACACATGTCTCATCCAAATTTCCTGCATGCAATTCATTGATGCTACAACATACTTTGTCTCTATTGTTGACTATGATACACAAGTTTTCTTCTTACTTGTCCAAGCAACCAATCTATCTCCAAGAAGAAAAGATCCACTAGTAGTGCTTTTCTAATCATCAACATTGTCTGGCCAATGTGCATTAGTAAATACATTCAAAGAAAAATCTCCTTTATAAGGACACCATAAACCATAATCCATTGTGCCTTTCAGGTACCAAAATATTCTTTCCACCATTACCAAGTGAGTCTCCTTGGGATTCTTTTGAAATCTAGCAACCAAACCAACAACATGTGCAATATCAGGCCTACTGTGACCAACATAATGTAGCTTACCAATCATTGACCTGTATTATTTCTCATCAATAGAGGGTGAATCATCTTGTTTTGAAAATTTACAACCTATCACCATCAGAGTACCAACTGGTTTACAATCCTCCATGCCAAAAATTTTCAACACTTCCTTTACATACTTTGACAGATAAATATCCCACCATCCAATTGGTGAACCTACAACCCAATGAAAAATTTAATGTCACCAATAAGAGACATCCCAAATTCTTTCTTCATCTCCTCAACAAAAGGCATACATAAATCATCATCACCTCTAAAAAATATATCATCTACAAATACTTCAGGTATCAACACTCTATCTCCATCAATCTTAAGATATATGTTGTTGTCCTCACTGGTATGTTGGAATCCTATCTTGATCAGGTGTGCATGCAATCTTTCATACCATGCTCTTGGTGCCTTCTTCAATCCATACAGTGCCTTATGTAACTTTCAAACCATATCTTTATCCTCAGACAAAGAAAATCCATCTAGTTGTTCTATGTACACTTCTTCCTTAAGGATGACATTAAGAAAAGCAGATTTAACATCCATCCAGTAGACCTGAAAGCCTTTAAATGCAGCATAAGCAAGTAAAATTCTTACTCCTTCCAATCTTTCCACTAGTGCAAAGGTTTCTCCATAATCTTCTCCTTCTTCTTGTGCATATCCTTTGCATACCAACCTTTCTTTATTCCTCACAACCTTGCCTTCTTCATTCAAATTATTTCTAAAGACCCATTTAGTACCAATCGCATTCTTGTCTTCCAATCTAGGAACAAGTGTCCATGTATTATTCTTCTCTATCTGATCCAACTCCTCATTCATAGCATTAATCTAGTCATTCTCCTTCAATGCCTCTCTTACTGTTTTAGGCTCAACAGATGAAATCAGATAGTATTTGTCTCTTATTTTCCTTCTTGTTTGTACACCAACATTTTTATCTCCAATAATTTGGTCTTCTAAATGATTTAGTTTGACCTATATTGGTATTACAAGTTCCGGTGTTGTGCCTTCAACTTCATGTTCTTCATATTCTTCATTGCTTTCATCATTTACTAGTTGGGCACCTATTTCTGCATTGTTTTGTTCATCATCCTTCTGCACTTTTGGTTCTATGAGCACAAGTTTTCTTCATCTTTCTCAAGTTCAGATTGTTGGCATATATGCAGAGTTTGATGGCATGATGATAATGTATGTTGTCATTGATGTGAATATGTTGAAGTGTGAACCGGTATGATGAAGTATGAACCGGTATGTTGAATTAAGTAAACTGGCAAGTGAACCGGTATGTTGAAGTAAGTAAACTGGCAAGTGAACCAGTATATGAAAAGTTTGTATCAAGGTTTCACTTGATATGACTACTGATTGGTAGTCTCAGCTTCAGGGTTTCCGGCTGATGCATTCCAAGTCTGTATGATTCGACCAATGATATCCTGTGATGAGTTAGCATTGAAATGAAGATTAGATCACATTGCCACATCAACCTTGTGCACGTGAAGGATTTCCTTAAGGATCTTGCATGAGAAGATTGATTCTATCTACCTCGGGAATGTGCAAAATATTAGTAAACGGTGGAGAGCACATGATGGGTTATCAGCTTCCAGAAGTGATGAAGAACGAACGATGCAGAACATCTTGAGATTTGTTCAAGATTGTTTTACCCTATGTAATGTGATTAAACGGTCAGGATTGGACTGGCTGTATTGTTAACCTAGATGCTTAGGGTTTTAGGTTTTAGCCACCGACCTAATTGTTGTCTATAAGGTCAATGATGATTTTCATTTGAAGTGGTTGGCAAATGAATGTATGTGAGGTGATTCTTGCCAGATCGGAGAAGTGAGTAGAGATCTGCAGAGTATGATTGCAGATGTAAAGGAACTGAACTGGATCTTCCTTGGCATTGAGTGTTGTTATCAGATCAATGTATTACCTGTTGACTTCTAACCATTTCAGCAATTGGAAAATCCCTTTACCGGGTAGCTTTAACAGGCTTTTTGTAAATCCTTTAACAGGGTGACTCAAAATCATTGAGTTCTTCAAATCCTCTTGCGAGGTAACCTTTAACAGGGTTTTAACCTATAACTGAGTATTTAGCCATCCCTTAACCAGGTGATCCCTAGCAAGATCGGTTCTTAGCAAAACCTGTTGTAAAATCTTTAACCGGACTAGGCTCCTAACAGAGTGAACTTCAAAAGAGTTCAAGAACAACTTGTGGGTATTCGTCCCCATCGTGGTTTTTCCCAATTGGGTTTCCATGTAAAAAAATCAATGTGTTATGTGTTATGCTTTTTCATGTGATGATTTAGTGTTTTCTATTAAGTGGTAATGCATGCTGATCTAATGGTCATTGTATTTCTGATGTATTACCTTCTTAAACATATGGGGGAAGTTGAGATGAGATATTAGGTTTTGAGAAGTTCTAAGTGTTACCGGTTTATGTCTTTTACAGTCTTACAGTGTTTTACCGGTATTGTCTTGGTTTAGGTTGGTGATGTTGTTTGCCAGTTAGTGCAGTCTTTACAGTTTAAGTTGTCAGAGAATTTTTTGTCTGTACTGATTCACCCCCCCCCCTCTCAGTACTTGTTGGGTATTTACTGTTCATCATTATTCATCAATTGGTATCAGAGCATCCTCCAGGTCCTCAGTGCTATAAGCTTAACCGCTTGAGGAAAAGATCCTATTCTAATGATGAAGAGGGAAGGTCCTAAGCTCAACAAAGATAAATTTAAGATATGGAAGGATAGAATGAAGATTTACATTAAAAGAATGGGTGCTCAACATTGGAACTATGTTGAGAATACTTATGTTTTCCCTACCGATACTCTCACCGATGATCAAAGAAGAGAGATTCAAGAGAATGGGCAAGTCATGGAAGCTCTTATCAGCAGCCTATCTGATATTGAGTTTATAGATGTCCAGGATTAAGACAATCCCAAAGATGTATGGGATACTCTAGAGATTATCTATGGTGGTGATGAGCATGTGAAGCAAGCTAAGGAAGAGAGCCTTAGGGGAAAATTTGAAGACATGTGCATGGTTGAAGGAGAGACCATTCAACAATATGGGATAAGAATTAAAACTGTTGTTGGAGATATCAAGAGTGCAGGAGGTACAATGGATGATCCCACCATTGTTAGCAAATTTTTGAGATCCTTGTTACCGGTATATGTAATAAGGGTTGCCGCTATTCAGGAGTTGAGATCTATTGACAAGACAAAGGTATCCCTAGACTCTATCATTGCTAAGTTGACCACATATGACCTAAATAGTTATGATGGCAGTGTTTAGAAGACTAAATCAGCCTTTAGAGCATCTTCTGCACCATCTAGAAAGGGAAAATAAGTTGGTACTAGCTATGAACCTAGACAAAACAAAGATATGGATGATGAGGAGATCCTGATGGAGTTTGAAGCTCTTCTTTCCAGGAGACTTCCTAAGGGAACTAGAAAATACAGAGGTAAGCTCCCTTTGAAATATTTTTCTTGCAATAGGATAGGACACATTACTGTCAACTGTCCTAATAGTGATAATAAGGACAAACCAGAGAAGTTTAAAAAGTTCAAAGGAGGAAATAGGAGAAATTGTCTTGTTGCAATCGATGAAGGTGTCACTAATGATGAACTCAAAGATGAAGAAAGTGAAGACATAGTGTTTGTATCCGTTAAGGAAGATGTGTCAGACAAGAAGGCTCTTGTCTCCTGCTTTGATAATTCTAATGAGTGGATTATTGATAGTGGATGTTCTCACCACATGACTGGTGACCGGAGAAAGTTTTTGTCTCTAGAAGAGTATGATGGAGGTGTAGTCCAATTTGGTAATGATACACCATGTATGGTAAAAGGCAAAGGGTCCATCTCTATGAATGGAAAAAGTAGTGTTGATAATGTGTATTGTGTAGAATGTCTCAGGCATAACCTTTTGAGTGTTGCCCAGCTAAATGATAAAGGACTCACTCTAGAATTGAAAGGTGGAGTGTGCAAAATAAAAGGAAAGAGTGGTGAACTGATGGCCACTGGTATGTAGACCAAAGGTAACTTATTTCAATTAAATACAAATATCATTCAATGTCTAATGGCTAAGTTTGATGATAGTTGGATATGGCATAGGAGACTCTGACATGTAAATTTTGATAATATTGTGAAGGCCAGTAAAATCAAGGCAGTTAGAGGACTGCCTGTGCTGAACAAACTGGAGAATCCTTTTTGCAGAGAATGTCAACTAGGGAAAATGTCTTCCTCAACTTTCAAAGGTAAATCTTTCACAGCAGATAATTTACTTGATCTTGTGCATACTGATTTGTGTGGTCCGATGAAAACTAGGAGTGTTCAGGGAGATAGGTACTTTATGATTCTTACTGATGATTGCTCAAGAATGATGTGGGTCACATTCTTGAAAGACAAGTCTGAAGCTTTGGGAAAGTTTAAAGCCTTTAGAGCACTAGTTGAAAAGGAAAGTGGTAAGAGGATTAAATGCCTTAGAACCGACCAAGGAGGTGAGTTCACTTCTGGTGAATTCAATAAGTACTGTGAAGAGAATGGCATCAAGAGGCAACTACCTGCCCCCAGACTCCACAACAGAATGGCCTAGCAGAAAGAAACAACCGGACTGTAGTTGAAGCAGCCAGAACGATGTTGATTCAAGGGAAGGTTGCTCACACTTTTTGGAGAGAAGCGGTGAGCACTGCAGTCTACAGTATGAATCGGGTACTCATCAAGAAAGGTAAGGATAAAAATCCTTATGAGTATTGGACCGGTAAGACTCTAGTAGTAAGTTACTTTGGAGTATTTGGTAGAAAGTGTTATATCAAGAGAAGTGAACACCAGAGCAAGTTTGGTGCAAAATGTGATGAGGGAATATTCCTAGGGTATTCCACCAAGAGAAAAGCTCTCAAGTGTTTTAACAATAGGACTTAGAGAATTGTTGAAAGTATCAATGTTAGAGTTGATGAAACCTCTGAGAAACATGAGGAAACCAATAGTGAGTGAGCGGTAGATGAACTGGGTGTAACCTTTTGGGAACTGATTGCAAAACAACCAAGTACAAGTAACAGTGCTCCTACACCAGTAGATGTTGCGGTAGATGTAGATGAAGATGAAGATGAGGATGAATAGGAAAAGCAAGAGGAATCAGCTAAGATCATTCCTAGGTATGTAAAGTTGCATCATGATCTAAAGCAAATCATAGGGGATAAGGATGCAGGAATACTTAAAAGAAGAAAAGTCAGAGAGAATTCTTGCATGATTTCCGAATTTGAGCCCAAAACATTTAAAGAGGCACACAAAGATGAAAAATGGATTAAGGCTATGGAAGAGGAACTTGACCAGATAGAGAAGAGTGGTACATGGCCTTTCGTACCTAGACCTGAGCACAAAAATGTTATTGGCACCAAATGGGTTTTTAGAAACAAGCTAAATGAAGATGGCACAGTGGCAAGAAATAAAGTAAT
>NW_026730060.1:0-25000 GCF_030272615.1 Cryptomeria japonica
GCAGAATCTACAAACAAAAATTTGCTCAGTGTTATCAAGAAATTATTAGAGAGAAGTCCCAGAGAATGGCACACCCAGTTGAGATTTGCTTTATGGGCAGACAGAATCAGAACAAAGAACGCATTAGGCATTTCGCCTTATTTTCTAGTTTATGGCCAAGACCCAGTCTTCCCCATGCAACTCAGGATTCCAACCTTGAGATTCATTCAGGAGTACATGGAAGACACTGATGCAGTGCAGGCCAGGTTGACACAGTTGATGAACCTAGAAGAGAAAAGAGATCAAGCACTGGATAACTTTGCTAAACACCAAGGAGTGGTGAAGAGATGGTTTGATCGACAAGCAAGAGTCAAGGCGTTCCGAATTTCGGATCTCGTCCTGTATTGGGACAAAGCGCATGAGAAAAGAGGAGAACATGATAAGTTTGATAAGCTTTGGAAAGGTCCTTATCAAATTTCAGAGATATTAGGAGAGAACGCATTTAGGTTGCAGACTTTAACTGGAGAGGACATCCCGTTGCCTGTCAATGGGAGATATCTCAAACATTATTTTCAATCCTAAAATGCCAAGACCTTCCCTTGTACATAGCTAGTTTAGTTTGCTTTCGTCATTTTCCCTTTGTTTGTTTTTCTCGCGTTGGTTTGCCTTTTGTTTGTCTTAGTTTAGGTGCTTTTGTTTTTTTTAGGTTAGTTGTTTTTGTCCTGAGGGGTATCCATTTGACATTGGGTGATTTTGTTATATAACGCTCTGACTTCCTGCTGGATTGTTGGATGCATTTGGAAAATCATGAGGTCTTTTGGAATTACTAAGGGAGTTTCTTTTAATGAAGCTTTGAGTCAGGACATATTTGCATTGGAGTAGGTTAGCTTATTGAACTCACGTATTCTGTCCTTCAGTTATTATATTTTCACATATTTATAATCTCCGAGTCATTATGGTTTACAGGCGAAGCTGTGATCAGTGAAAAATCTAAAGTCTAGCTTCAGCGCCACCGCAATCCTCAAACCCTAGTGGGTTTCACTACTCACGAGCCAAAGAATTGACAGAACTGAAAAGCAGTATCAAAAGAAAAGATGAAAAAATGAGAAAAATCAAAAGAAAAGAAATGAGCTAAGAGGAAATATCAAATTGGCTAAAGGGAATATGCAAGTAACTCCATCGGGGCTATAGACGCCTGACTGGCAGTGGAGCAATGTTCGTGAGCTTGCGGCGATAACCTCGTCGGGACTATGGACGTCTGACTGGCAGCGAGGCTCTATCCAGGATGCTTTTGGAGTTTAGACGAACTATGTAGCTTATCACAGGGGAACCTGGAGATCATGATTGTCTTGTTGAGGGGAATTAACGCATTTGCACACACCTGGGTAACTGTGGACTTGATACTTTGTCTCAATATGATGGTCTCTTCTTGTAAGTGTTTCTTAACTCCTGGTTTTGTTGAGGGAGGTTTTCTGAGTCTTCCTTGAGAAAGATTGATTCCCAAATGTTTTGCAACATTTCTCAGTGGTGTCGCCAGATGTTGTGACCATTTCACACATCGCCCCATCGCAAATGGGGACCCCCTCTTTTTGCCTGTCGTTTCGCTTGTTTTCGCTTTCGTTTTTAGGGTTTTGTTAGTCCGTTAGTCGTCTGGATTTAGGGCCAAGCCTTAGGGTTTTAAATATTGCCTTTTCAAGCCAAAATCCAGTCACTTTTGAGAGCTTTTTGAGCTTCTTGTCTAGAATGCAAATTTTGAATGCAATGAATTCGCCAAAATGGTCTAATTTTCAATTGGAATGTTCATGTAGAGCTTAAACTTGTCTAAATGATGACCGTCAATATGAATTTTTGTCTGACTGAATATTTTGACCAAATTTTGACTTTTTTGAAGTTTGATCCTGGGCATTGGAATTGATTTGTTTTCGCCTCGTGAAGTGTTAAAATGTGAAAAATCTTGTTATTTTGGCCTATAGGAGCAAAATCGCTCCTGTCCCTCAGTGAAGGACGGGAGCTCAATCTCAAATATCTTATTGTCCTTGCAGAGTCCAGACAAATTTTACGTTTGAAATGATAGAGAACGACAAGATCTTTCATTTGAATATAAATTGAAGATTTTCATGAGCACAGAAATGCCTCCAGGAGCAAAATCGCCCCTGTCCCTCAGTGAAGGACCGGAGCTACAATTCAAATTTCGCCTTGTCCTTGCAAGATTGTGAAAACTTAATGATTTGAGGACGTCCGAAGGAAGATACTTTGCCAAATGAATATAATTTGAGATGCAAAAACGAAGGAAAATGATCTATATTGACTAAATCGCTCCTGTCCCTCTCCAAGGGACCAGGGCGAGGTACCTTGTAGCTCTCGTCCCTCTCCTAGGGACCAGAGCGATTTCCTCCATTTTGCAAAATCCAGACAAGGGTCAAGGCAAGTTTACGTTCAAAAACGAAGGAGAACATGAGATGAATGCATTGAATATAAATTGAAGATTTTTGGGACGTCCATACCAATGCCAAATGCCTAGTTCGCTCCTGTCCCTCAGGAAGGGACCAGAGCGATTTTTGATATAATCGCCTTTTTTGCAAAATTACAAATGATGTCAAGGCATGGGCGGATAGAGTAAAGAAGGACGAATCCGTTGAATATAAACTTAGCGCATGGCAAAGTGAGATGAAAGCCACAAGGGAAGGATCGCTCCTGTCCCTTTCCAAGGGACCAGGGCGATACAATGGTGATGATGCGTCCCTACAAAGTTCAAGGGCGTCCCTCCTAGGTTCAAGGCCGATCCAAGTCAGGACGAAGGGTGGCGAGGACATTTCAAGGCATTTCCATCAAGCGCAACGTTGCAAAGGTCATCACATGGAAGGATTTGCACTCTAAAGACCTAGATCGCTCCTGTCCCTCTCCAAGGGACCAGAGCGATATTTCTATTAAAGCATCGATTTCAAAAGACAAGCAAGTTTCAAGCTATCAAGAGGGTCGAAAGGACATCATTCCACGCAATAAAAATGATTGCAAGTCGGTACAAACAAGAACAAGCATGTTATGATGAACTTCGCTCCTGTCCCTCAGGAAGGGACTAGAGCGATATTGATATATTAGATTAATCCATGCAAAATTTACGTAAGGACAAGACATTGCAATGTTTTGGAGGGTCCATGGTATGGTAAAAAGATGATAAACAAGAGTTTTGAACGTGAAATGATCATCATTTTGAGCATGGAGACTAGATCGCTCATGTCCCTCTCCAAGGGACCAGGGCGATTTGCTTTGGATTCCTTGTTTTGCCTCAAGATCAAGCTAAGTCAAGACGTCTTAAGATAGCATATGGTCCAAGGCATCGTTTGAAGACAATTTGCAAGAGTTTTTAACGTCCAAACATTGCTAATCGAGGTAAAAGTCTCCCATCGCTCCTGTCCTTTGGACAAGGACCAGGGCGATATCATTAAAAAACACTCACGTTCCTTCAAAGATCAAGGCGACATGAGGATAGGAAATGCGAAGGACGACATTTGGAGGACATTGCAAAGGAGATCAAAGTGTAAAGTTGCCAAGGTCAAGGAGAAAACATGGATCGCTCCTGTCCCTCTCCAAGGGACAAGGGCGATGGTCCCTTTAAATACGTCCAAACACATAATGAAGACAAATGGAATAAGCGCAAAGGACACGAACAAAGGGTGTTATTCGCCAACAATAAAGATCGAAGTTAAAAGATGCAAGATAGACGTGGAAATTAGAAGGTCGCTCCTGTCCTTTGGACAAGGACCAGGGCGATAATGGTCATAGGATGCACTTGCTCGCACAAGGAAGAAATTCAAGATCAAAGGACCACCAGATGATCGATTTGGGACGTGGAAGTGAAGGAGTTGAACGTTAAAAACGCAAGAATCATGCCAAAATCATGGATCGCTCCTGTCCCTCTCCAAGGGACCAGAGCGATGAGGTACGTCCCTTTATTTTCTTATTTTGGCGCCAAATTAAAACAATTCAAATTTTCTTTAAATGCTAAATCAATTTAAAAAATTGAAAATCCATTTGTTATTGGCATTTAATATGGCGTTAACATTTATTAATTATTTTTGCCTTATTTAAAAATCGAAATTTGCAATTAAAAAAACGCAAGGCATTAGTAATTAATTAATTAATTAATAAGAAAATCGATTTGAGCGCTCATGTATAGAGGTCGGCCTTGTTATGTCATTGCAAATCATTTAAAAATCATTTAAAAAATGGTTTTATTTTTATCAAGTCGGCCTAAGGGGGTAAAGGATGCAAGCGCTATATAAAGGGGTAAAAGTTATCATTTCTACATCATTGTTTTACCTCTCTACATGCGAATTAAGGAGGACGAAGGAAAGTGTTAAGTGTGTTCAAAGATAGTGCGAATATTATCCAAGGTGGCGCGAGTTTCATCCATCCAAAGGTGGCGCTAGTATTATCTTGTGTGGAGTGCGAGGTGTGTTTAAAGAGGTGCGAATTGCATTGAAGATCAAAAGAGGTGCGAATTTGAAGACCACACCAAGAGCGAATTTGAAGATCCATCCAAGACCACGCCTAAGGCGAATTTGCTAAGGACTTGGTGATTTATTTGTGCGAAATTGAAGATCACATTCTCTCCAGAGGTGGCGAAATCAAATTTGAGGGGATCATATTGAAGATTATCTTTATACCTCAATTTTGCCTAGGCAAATTTTGTTTTTGCATTCTAGAGTTAGCTCTCTATCGAGGTATGGCGATTTAATTATTATTGTTTATTCATTCATCGTCATATTTCAAATTTTGAATTTTAAATCTCTTAGCTCAATCGTTGTATTTTAGGAAATGATAACTCTAGGGACTTATCATGAGGTTTCCTAAAATCTATCTCTCTTATCTACGTTATTTATTGCAAAATCTATTTCTTATAATGAAATGTTGTGTAGGTATGGCGACCCCAAAGGCGGGAGCATCCACCAGTCGCTCGGCTCTCATGAAAGAGGATCAGAAGACTGAAGAAGTAGAGACCAAGATCGTGTCCAAGTGGAGCAACATTGGAGATACAAACTTGGGGAACTTTAGCACGAAGAAGTTCCGAGAGGTCCCTTACATCGGCAAGCCATCACCTGTGGCCCGGAGAATAATAGAAAGTGGCATCATTAAGGCGGCCGGTTTTCCTCCAGCCATTCAGTGTCACGAGTTGATGATCGAGTGTGCCCGTCATTACAATCCACAGTCCAGGACAATTGTGTCCAATGAGGGAAACATTTTGGCGTACCTTTCAGAGGAAGCCATAAGTGAAGCCTTCCATCTTCCAGAGCACAAGGACATGATATACAAGAGCATTGAAGGAGCCAGATCAGTGTACGATGATGATCCAGATGCTTGCTTAAGCATAATCAACAAGAACTGGCTACTCAAGAGTCGTCCCCGTCTGAACAAAGTACCGAACACACCACACCGGATTGATTTCCAAGAGGAGTACAGAGATTTGATTACCATGCTCAACAGAGTTACAGGAGCACCTCATGCCTTCTATTTTGAGAAATGGATGTTTTATTTCATCCAGGTGATTGTTCAAGGAAAGGGTACAATACATTGGGCTAGAATAATTAGCCATTGCTTAGACGTACAGTTGAGAAGACTCAGGGCTACTAAGTCCTTCCACATGAGTTCATATGTCATCTATGCCTTAATCAGGAGCGTTGAGTACGCAGGACTACCTCACAGAGGAGTGATTGGAAGAGGACCCGGCGAGGTCAGAGTGTGTGAATCCTATACTCACTTGCATCATCCACCAGGGAAGAATTACAAGTTAATCAATGATACTTTCACGATGAACATCACCAGGACGCTGCAAGGAGGGATTCACAACAGATTATCTCAAGATGCCCAGGAGTTAATCAAGAGGTACGGTGCTTGGTTCATTCAGTTTCCCAAGTTCACTTACATTAGAGTGTATGGATGTCCTTTACCTCCATACATGTTGCCGAGGTACCCTACAGATAGAATTGTGTTACTTGAAGTAACAAGGCAGTTGGCAGCATATGTGAAGGCATTCAGACACAGACATCAGAATGGAGTTCAGGTACCTATTATTTTGGGTAATTCAGTTGAGGTATGTCCTAATGTCTCAGCCATGGATGATGCAGAGAGGGAGTTAGCCTTGTATCCTTTTTCATCTTTTGCTTGGAGGAATAGTTTTGATCCACATGGACATTTAGAGGAGACAGTCGGTAGAAGATTTAGACATGAGTACCAGATTGAAGATTTTATGATGAATCTCCTAGATGATCTCGAAGTGAAACGTAAGATACATTCTAGATTGCCTTTGGATTTCATCAGGAAATGTAAGATTTACAGAGTAGCCGACCAAGCTCAGGACAACGGCAGGCACATCCAATCTTCATATGATAGAGAGAGCAAAACAATTAGTTTGAATTGGAATAAGCCCGAGGCCGTGGATTTAGATGAATTGATGGCACCAGTCTTGTCTTGTACTCGCAGATGGGTAGACATTCAACATCAGAAGTTGAGAGAACAAGGCATAGCCATGTCTTTTACTTTGGAAGAAAAGCCAGCCGAAGGTGGAGCCAGTGTTAGTGAAGGCAATCCCAATCCTAGGAATTCAGGTGAAGGTAACCTCCGATGTGCCAGTGAGGGCAATCTCCATCCGAGAGGTTCAAAGAGAAAGGAAAGATCAGAAAAGAAAGAGCCTTCCAAGAAAAAGCAAGGTGCTAACAAAGATCAAACACCAGGTACTTCTTCCAGGCCAGAAGATAGAACAGTTCGAGTGGAAGAATCCATGGAATCGATGGTACAGAATGACAAACAGGAGGAAGAACAGGCACAGCATGTTTCATCCGATGGATCTCTTCAAGACTATGATTTAGATAATGATAATGAAGTAACATCTCCTCCCAGACAAGAAGAAGTAGTACACAAAGAAATTCAAGTTCAAGAGACAAGATCAAATATCCCAGATTGGTTGAAGGAAAGATTGACTAAGGTGATCGTAATTGAGGACGAGGACAGTGCAATCGATCTAGAGAGTCTTGTTGGACGTTCACATATGACAACAGAGAAGAAGAAGGCTACAAAGATGTCCAAGATGATTCGAGATGAGACTGGATCTAGAAAACTGCAGATAGCTACACCGGCAGCAGACAAATATGAGGGTGAGATCCTAGCAGAAGACTATCATATACAGACTATTGAGTTAGGACCATCCACAGCAGAGCAGACTTTAGATGATGCCACCGACACATTTGAGGCATTGAAGGATAAATTTAGAGAAGAAGTAGAAAAGAATAGAAAGCTTGAGAAAGAGGTCGGTGCATGGAGGACATATTTCAGTCACATCAATGAACCTTTGGGACACCAGGATCCAGTTAGATCACCATTGCAGGCATTGCCCCTTCAATCAATCAATGAAGCAGAAAGATTCAGGAATATGGTCCAGCGTACATGTAATTGGATGGATAGATCTCACACGGTGGCCATTGAGTTTATTACAAGGATGTCGAAGATCACCCACCAGGCTATCCAAGTTCTTGAGATAATCCACAGATTGATGGCAACAGTAGCTGCATTTGCCCATACCAAGGACGTTGTCATTCCTGTCTTGAAAGTTATAAGACATACATCCAGAAGAATTTTAGCACAAGAGAAGATCTTGGAAGGCGATTCTCACAGTTTGTTTCAGTGGTCAACCTTACTCCATATAAAGAGTGTTCTCTTTGAGGACATCAGTATTAGATGTAGTCAAGTTGAGGAGGTGATCAATCCGATCCAGGACAGAGTATTTGAGGTACTTCGTACCATTCTTGGCAGAAGGATCGAGGTCGAGACAGATGTGGATTTACAAGAATTTGAAGATAGAATCAAGATCATCTTTCGCAAGGACGCGGATGTTACAGATGAGCAGTATGATCAGATGTATGCCACCATGCTCCTAATTGATAGAACTAAGGAACTTGAACCCACTTGGGACACAGCTCTTTTAGATGCATTTGATCAGGTTATCCACTTAGAAGAGAGTATCAAGAATCTTCCCGAGATTCCAAGCACAGAAATCGAAGGAATCGTGACAAAATTCATTGCATATGCTAAGAAAGAGAATTGGAATGGGAATAAGATTCTAGATGAAAGGTTGTTACAGATGACATGACATCTTATTTCTCATTGGCTAATACCTCCTAGATTTTTGTGCCAAATTTAATATTTGGCTATGTATTTAATATTGTTCAGTAAAAAGGAGGTCATTTGTAACAAACCCTAATTAGGGTTTAGGTGTCATGATCTTGTCCATTGATTTACTTTCAATCTGGACCTTTCATTGTAATTGGGGATGCTATTTATACCCCCATTTTTCATTTCATTTGTAATAGAATAGTTAATAGAAAATAGAGAATAGAGTTGAGAGATTAAGAGTTGTAAGCAATTTTTATTTTATAGCAAGATTGAGTCTTGAAGAGAGAAGTTCAAGCAATTGTTGTATATGATGACTTGGAAATCAATAAAATATTGAAGTTATGGTGTTTTGTTGCAAATTTCTTAAGTTATCTTCATGGTTGTTGGATGTACTTGAATCTCGCTCAATCAAAGTAGTTTGTTAATTAGAAAGACTAAGTGTGAGATTTGATATTTGGTAGGATTCGCAATCCAAACCACTAGCTTCTTGCTGATTGTAGGAACGCCTTGCGTGGTCGACTGGAAAACACTTTGAGTCCTTAACCTTCAAGCATTTTCGCATCTAGGATATGTACCTTCGTAGTAGTGTCCTTGATCTTTGATGCATTGAACACCATTATTACCTTAGAAGATCGCACTAATTTCAGTTAAGTTGTTATCTTATGGCAAAATTGAAATTGGTTGAGTCTTGCCAAATCTCATTCATGCTAAGTCGTTCATAGGGTTAGGCTAGATTAGACCTCTTAAGCCCTATCTTTTTCCATTTTTTGAAAGTACCTTTAGATTAGTAAAACCTTCGAACTGTTGAATCCGTAAGAAGCCTTGAAGGAAACAGCAAATCACATCATACCACTAAAAAGCTTGTCCACACGTGGAGACCCCACTAAAAGAACCTTGGAGTCCACCTAACTGATCCTTTTTGCAGATCTTCAGCAGTTAGAGACTATTTTCTCAAGAGAGGATAAGATGCCTGTCGGTATTTTATTCTGTGTATGATTGTGTACAAAATACACGTCAACAGAATTGGCGCTAGAAGGAGGGCTCTCTTTGGTTTCAAAGTTCGAAGTCCGAAGATTTTAGAAAGAAATATTGCAAACATGATCATGAAGTACGATGGTGTTGCCGAATGAAGGACGGAATCAAGTAGTGCAACCCAATTTGCAAATAGGCAATACCCAAGAAGACATCATTTCCGAATTGAATCAAGTAGCTTGGAACGCAAGGAGAAGTCAAGTCGAATATAACAGAGTCAGAATCATCTTAGAGCAAGAGGAAGATATAGCCGAAGAACATCAAAGGGTCATAGCTAGGAATCTTCGCAATCAAAGGAATCCACAATAATCCCTGCAGAGACTTCACGCTGGATCGCATTGGTTCATTCTCGCCCGAGAAACATCAAAGGTTGTTGAGGTCTACACCAGGCATCAAAGATCTAAGTGAACTTCAGTTCACTTCCAAAGCAAAGCGAGTTAAGAGAGAGGACACCCCCAAAGAGTTCGAACTAAGATTGGAAGGATCTCCTGAGTCATCACAAGTTCTCCAAGAACAAGTCCAAGCAGCGATCCAATCTAGTATCCAAGCAATTTCACAAACAAAGAGCCAAGCTAGTTCATCAAGTTCAGTTTCAAGGAATACAATGGCTCATCGTGCTCCACCACCACCTCCTCCTCCTCATGTACTTAATGGTGCGACGTGGCTAGTCAACAATCCATCACCGTTGGAATTTGCAGTTTATCATGATATGCCGAAGAATCCAGAACACTTTTGTTCCAAGTTCAATGTTAGTGATTTCCATCGCACGGCAGAAGATCACATCAAGATGTTCGAGGACCTTCTTCGTAACAGACAAATTGAATATGGAGATGTGGCATGTAGGCTTTTTCCCTACTCATTGGGAGAAGAGGCATACTTTTGGTTTATTCATTTGCCTACAAGGTCCATCAGGACTTGGGACGCGATGAAAGACGCGTTCATTGCTAAATTTGGCATCCCAACTACGCCAGCAGAGTTATATAGACAATTTGTTGAGGTTCGAAGGAGAGAACATGAACCTATTACTTCCTTCAACGACAGATTTCACCGAGCATACACAATGCTACGTCCTCCTTATCTTATTGCAGATCCAAGGGAAATTTACTATGGAGCCTTAGATCATCTCACAGCCATGTTCGTAAGGACACATCCAACTCCGAATGATCTAAATGCGGCATATACAAGAGCCATTGAAGTGAGTAAGCACATGGGACAAAACATCACTGGACCACTACTACATATGGGACCCGTCGCAGCACCTAACCAGATGCAGGCAGTTGGCACCGCTTTGGCCAACCAAACTCCAGTCATGAATCCAATTCCGCAAGCGACATATCCCAACGTACAGCCGGCGAATCAGTTGGTCCTTCACCCAGGAGCTCCAATTTCTCAAGCCCCACCCGCTCAACCTGTGTACCTGCAAAATGCTACAAATTCGTCAAGGACACAAGAAGAGAAAGATGAAATGAAAGAGCTGATTGAGCAAGTCAAGAAGTTATCAACTGAGGTCACCCACCTGAGGAACCAGAATAATCAACTCCAGAGCATGCAGAGGGCCAACCACGGCCAACACGCGAACAACCAGAATTTCCAAGGCAATAATAATCAAGGATTCAGAAACAATTATCAAGGAAATAACAATCAAGGCTTCCAAAGAAGACCATGGAATACAGCTCCGAACAATGGAAATGTGGTGACGCCTTTGGACAATCCACCAAATGCGCAAAGTCAAGAGAACCCCTCTTCGGGCAAAGTGTTTTTAGCCGAAGCGGCCTTGTCCAGTTGGTGCAGACTCCACAACACGAACCAACATTCCGAGTTGCAGTGTCCTGAGTTCAAGATTGCGGCCGACATTTTCCAACAAGAGATGCGTACTACCAATCCGCCTGAAAACCCTCCCACCACAGGGTACGAAATTGTTCCAATCACGCAGTATGGTCAAGCCATGATCGTTGAAACCTGCAGGTATTCACAAGAAGAAACTAGTCAAGAACAAAATGGGAGATTTCCTCCAGAATCGGCCAATGGACCGATGGTACCACCAGGATCTCAGTTTCCGCCAGCGTCTGCAAATGGACCTGTAGAGGATTCAGAATACTATTTCCCACCATTGAACGACAGTGTTTTAGTAGAAGGAATCAAGGAAGTATTCCACCAATCGTCAGGAGGTGCAAACCAAAGAGTTTATCACAGGAATCAGAGAAATCCCGAACCATTAACAACATCGATTCCTCCAAACAATTTTTCAACTCCGCCGGATCCCCAAGCTAGCAACGTCCCTGAATATCCACAAAACACTCAAGAATACAGACAAAGAAGAAATATTTCACCTCCTGCGGGAAATGAAACGAAAAGATTGGCCGCCTTGGTGTTAGATGAACTCAAGAAAGTCAAGGTAAGTTTACCACTCTATGAGTTGCTCAAAGTGTCTGAAATTAAAGAGGCAGTGATCAATAGTTTGAGTGAACCTAGTGCAACAAGGTCAAATGTTCAAGCCACTATCAATGTGACTCAAGAGGAAGCCGATTCTCAAGAACAACCCGAGCAAAATGAGTGCATGGTTCAAACTATAACCTTCCCAGCTAAAAAGGAAGATATGTTGGAAGGAAAAGTATTACTCAAAAGAGGCGAAACCAAGAAAGCTCAGCCTACAGTCAAAGAGAACCTCACCACTAACTTGGTTCTACCCGAGAAGGAAGTTACAATCAAGAAAGATGTGGTTAAAAAAGGAAAATCTGCAAGCCAAGCCAGTCAATCAAAAGAGGAGAGCCCAGCGAAGGAAGATCACTCAAAGATCAATCAAATTAAACATCAAGAACCAAGTGAAGAGAATTCAGTGCCTTCTCAAGGAAAGGACGAACCGGCCCCGTTCCTGCTATCAGTCAGAATATTTGGAAAGCTATTGCATAATTGCCTTTATGATTCCGGAGCCTCAAGCAATGTCATGCCCTTAGCCGTTTGTCAAAGACTTGGAATAACTCCTGCACCTACCAAGAGAAAAGTCACTCAGCTTGACAAGACAGAAGTTCCAGTCATGGGGAAATTGAATAACATTCACATGCAATTGGCCGCAGACCCAAGAGTCCAGAATTTTATAGATATATCAGTAGTAGATATTCCAGATTCATATGGAATGCTCCTGAGTCGAGATTGGTCCCGAAAGTTGAATGGATATGTATCGACCGATTTCGCACACATGTGGCTACCATGGAGAGGAGTTCCAAACCAGATTAAAATTGATAGCACCCCAAGGTTGAGATTGATGATAACTGAATATGGAGAGGACAATGAAGTCCTATTTTTAGAGTCCGACCTAGGAACATATAAACCCAAAGTGGAGGAAATCTTGATGATACAAGATATACAAGATGAAAATACCCAACAAGAGGTCATGGAGTCAACCGAGATCGTCATTGAGAGCGATCAAGGATCCGACCAAGAGGACGAAGGGATGTTTGAAAATTTCAGGAGGTTTGTGCAAAGAAACATCCAGCAAAGTGTGCAACTTGGCAATATAGCATCTGTTCGAGAGTTGCTCCTTCCGAATTGGTGTAGAATTCACAATGCCGTCCACTCAGAATTATCTTGTGCTTTATGCCAGACCGCATTGGAGCAAGTAAACAAAAGAATCCCGCGGACACTAATTGTAGAGGAAGCTCAAGATTCAGAGAATGAAAGCTCTACAGACACCGAGAGTTCTGTAGAAGATGAAGTTTCGTCCGATACAACAGATGAAAGTCATGAAAGTCCAGAAACAGACAATCAAGAAAATCAGATATGGACACTAAGGTTCGACGGATCTAAGTCCAAACAAGGATCCGGAGCCGGATATGAATTAATTGGTCCTAAGGGAGAAACATACCTTGCCGCTCACAGATTGCAGTTCCCTTGCACCAACAACGTAGCAGAATATGAATCTTTGGTTCATGGATTACTGTTAGCCATCCAAAAAGGGGCAAAGATATTGCAAGTATACGGAGACTCAGAAATCGCAATAAGGCAAATCAGGAAGCAATATGTTTGCCATGACAAAAGGCTAACCAAGTATAGAAATCGAGTCTAGGATCTAATTGAAAGTTTTGATGCTTTCAATATCAATTCAATTTATAGACATCAGAATCAAGTGGCCAATTCACTTGCACAGGCCGCGAGCTCATTGATTCCATTAGCAATGGAAGGATTAAAGAAGTTTACAATCGAGTTAATATCAGTTCCTTCAGTCCCAGATAACATCACCAATTTCCAAGTTTTCGAAGACGACAAGCACATTCTAGACTTCCTAACCAGCACGGACGTCTTCTTAACACAGATCATAGATGAAGATGAAGTGGGTGAAGCTGAGTTCGATGCCGAAGGAGTCCTGAACTTAAAGACAAACACTATTCCGAAAGGAATGGTTGAATTAGAAAGGATTTTTGATCCCGACAAGTTGAAAGAAAAGAAGAATCACAGTGTAGAAGGCAATATGTGTGACGCGATCAATCTAGGTGATGAGACACAAGTTAAAAATGTTTTCATTGGAAAGTCCTACACAGCAACTGAAAAAGATGGAATCCTAAAGAACATGAGGGACTTCCCAGATGTCATTGCATGGAGCTATGAAGATCTCAAGACCTACGACACCGCAATTATCACTCACACAATCCCGTTGAAACCAGGAAGCAAGCCATTCAGGCAAAGACAAAGACCCGTCAATCCTTTGTTGGAACCGCTGATATACCAAGAAGTGAAAAAGTTACTCACAGCTAAAATCATCTTCCCAGTAAGACATTCGACGTGGGTCGCCAACTTGGTGCCGGTTAGAAAGAAAAATGGAGAGATCAGATTGTGTGTTGATTTCAGAAATCTTAATAGAGCGTCAGAGAAAGATAACTATCCGCTCCCATCATTAGATGAAGTATTGTAGATCGTCAATGGATCGCAGATGATGTCCTTCCTAGACGGATATTCAGGATACAATCAAGTCCTAGTCGAACCTGAAGATCGAATAAAGACTGCTTTCACCACCAAATGGGGGACATTTGCCTATAAGAGAATGCCTTTTGGACTCATAAACGCCGGGGCCACATTCCAGAGAGCTATGGATATAGCTTTCAGAGATTTAATTGGTAAAAGCATTATTATATATATGGATGATATCACAGTTTTCTCTAGGCAGAGAGAAGATCATGTGGACGATTTGAGAAGAGTCTTCCAAAGATGTAGAAGATACGGTGTCTCCCTTAATCCGAAGAAATGCATATTTGGAGTCACAGAAGGAAAGCTTTTAGGACATGTCATTTCAGAGAAAGGAATATCTATTGATCCTGAAAGGGTGAAAGCCATATCTACTATCAATTTGCCAGCAAGCAAGAAAGAGCTCAAATCATTTTTCGGCAAAATCAACTTCGTCCGAAAATTCATTACCGGATTTGCCGAGATTGTCAGACCATTGAATGAAATGTTAAAGAAAGATACAAAGGTCGAGTGGACTTCACAAGCCAGAAGGGCATTTGAAGAAATAAAGACCGCAATCATGGAAGCGCCAGTTTTGATTAGTCCTGATTATCTCAAACCATTTTATTTATATTCCTTCGCTTCCGAATACACTTGTGCCGCCATTCTCACCCAAAGAAGTGAAGAGAGGGATGAAAATCCCATTGCTTTCATGAGTACCCCATTAAAGGATGCAGAATTGAGATATCCAAACATTGAAAAGCAAGCATACGCATTAGTAAAGGCAGTAAAAAAGTTCAGACATTACCTCCTGAGAGCCAAGATTTATGCAATAGTGCCTGATGCGGCAGTCAAGACTCTTCTCATGCAAAATGAATTAGGTGAAAGAAGAGGAAAGTGGGTCGCCATTATCCAAGAATTTGACATTGAGATTCAGCCCATGAAACTTGTCCGAGGACAAGCTTTGGCGCAGACATTGGCAATAGATGGGCCAGGATTAGTCCAACAAATTTATGAATTAGAGGATGTCACACCTGATGAATGGTACAAAGATATTGTGACATATTTGCTCAATCACAGATGTCCCGCTCGTATGACACCTACACAAAAGAGAGCATTAAGATTAAAGTGTCAACATTACGTGCTTCAAGGATCTGTCCTATACCGGAAAAATTATGAAGGAGTATACCTGAGATGTGTTGGCAAAGACGAAGCAAAGCAGATAATTGAACATTTCCATTCCAAGTTTGGAACCGGACATGGAGCCAACCTCGCCACAGCTCACCAGATCCTAAGAGCAGGATATTACTGGCCTACGCTTTTTAAAGATACGTTCAATCACATTAAGACTTGCCACACATGTCAAGTCGCAGCTATAAGAGAGAGAAATCCTGCCATGCCACTGAATCCGGTGATGGAAGCCAGACCATTTGCTAAATGGGGAATGGACTTTATTGGTGTTATTAACCCCGCATCCTCAGCACAACACAAGTACATCATTACAGCTACAGATTATTGTACCAGATGGTCAGAGGCACAGGCACTTAAGGTTTGTTCCACGGAAGTTGTAATCAAGTTTCTAGAAGAGAACATAATCACAAGGTTTGGATGTCCCTATGCGTTGGTTTGCGACAATGGATCGGCATTCACATCATTGAGATTCTCAAATTGGGCTTTTGAGTACGGGATAACCCTCAAGTTTTCATCAAATTATTATCCCCAGGGTAATGGATTAGCAGAATCTACAAACAAAAATTTGCTCAGTGTTATCAAGAAATTATTAGAGAGAAGTCCCAGAGAATGGCACACCCAGTTGAGATTTGCTTTATGGGCAGACAGAATCAGAACAAAGAACGCATTAGGCATTTCGCCTTATTTTCTAGTTTATGGCCAAGACCCAGTCTTCCCCATGCAACTCAGGATTCCAACCTTGAGATTCATTCAGGAGTACATGGAAGACACTGATGCAGTGCAGGCCAGGTTGACACAGTTGATGAACCTAGAAGAGAAAAGAGATCAAGCACTGGATAACTTTGCTAAACACCAAGGAGTGGTGAAGAGATGGTTTGATCGACAAGCAAGAGTCAAGGCGTTCCGAATTTCGGATCTCGTCCTGTATTGGGACAAAGCGCATGAGAAAAGAGGAGAACATGATAAGTTTGATAAGCTTTGGAAAGGTCCTTATCAAATTTCAGAGATATTAGGAGAGAACGCATTTAGGTTGCAGACTTTAACTGGAGAGGACATCCCGTTGCCTGTCAATGGGAGATATCTCAAACATTATTTTCAATCCTAAAATGCCAAGACCTTCCCTTGTACATAGCTAGTTTAGTTTGCTTTCGTCATTTTCCCTTTGTTTGTTTTTCTCGCGTTGGTTTGCCTTTTGTTTGTCTTAGTTTAGGTGCTTTTGTTTTTTTTAGGTTAGTTGTTTTTGTCCTGAGGGGTATCCATTTGACATTGGGTGATTTTGTTATATAATGCTCTGACTTCCTGCTGGATTGTTGGATGCATTTGGAAAATCATGAGGTCTTTTGGAATTACTAAGGGAGTTTCTTTTAATGAAGCTTTGAGTCAGGACATATTTGCATTGGAGTAGGTTAGCTTATTGAACTCACGTATTCTGTCCTTCAGTTATTATATTTTCACATATTTATAATCTCCGAGTCATTATGGTTTACAGGCGAAGCTGTGATCAGTGAAAAATCTAAAGTCTAGCTTCAGCGCCACCGCAATCCTCAAACCCTAGTGGGTTTCACTACTCACGAGCCAAAGAATTGACAGAACTGAAAAGCAGTATCAAAAGAAAAGATGAAAAAATGAGAAAAATCAAAAGAAAAGAAATGAGCTAAGAGGAAATATCAAATTGGCTAAAGGGAATATGCAAGTAACTCCATCGGGGCTATAGACGCCTGACTGGCAGTGGAGCAATGTTCGTGAGCTTGCGGCGATAACCTCGTCGGGACTATGGACGTCTGACTGGCAGCGAGGCTCTATCCAGGATGCTTTTGGAGTTTAGACGAACTATGTAGCTTATCACAGGGGAACCTGGAGATCATGATTGTCTTGTTGAGGGGAATTAACGCATTTGCACACACCTGGGTAACTGTGGACTTGATACTTTGTCTCAATATGATGGTCTCTTCTTGTAAGTGTTTCTTAACTCCTGGTTTTGTTGAGGGAGGTTTTCTGAGTCTTCCTTGAGAAAGATTGATTCCCAAATGTTTTGCAACATTTCTCAGTGGTGTCGCCAGATGTTGTGACCATTTCACACATCGCCCCATCGCAAATGGGGACCCCCTCTTTTTGCCTGTCGTTTCGCTTGTTTTCGCTTTCGTTTTTAGGGTTTTGTTAGTCCGTTAGTCGTCTGGATTTAGGGCCAAGCCTTAGGGTTTTAAATATTGCCTTTTCAAGCCAAAATCCAGTCACTTTTGAGAGCTTTTTGAGCTTCTTGTCTAGAATGCAAATTTTGAATGCAATGAATTCGCCAAAATGGTCTAATTTTCAATTGGAATGTTCATGTAGAGCTTAAACTTGTCTAAATGATGACCGTCAATATGAATTTTTGTCTGACTGAATATTTTGACCAAATTTTGACTTTTTTGAAGTTTGATCCTGGGCATTGGAATTGATTTGTTTTCGCCTCGTGAAGTGTTAAAATGTGAAAAATCTTGTTATTTTGGCCTATAGGAGCAAAATCGCTCCTGTCCCTCAGTGAAGGACGGGAGCTCAATCTCAAATATCTTATTGTCCTTGCAGAGTCCAGACAAATTTTACGTTTGAAATGATAGAGAACGACAAGATCTTTCATTTGAATATAAATTGAAGATTTTCATGAGCACAGAAATGCCTCCAGGAGCAAAATCGCCCCTGTCCCTCAGTGAAGGACCGGAGCTACAATTCAAATTTCGCCTTGTCCTTGCAAGATTGTGAAAACTTAATGATTTGAGGACGTCCGAAGGAAGATACTTTGCCAAATGAATATAATTTGAGATGCAAAAACGAAGGAAAATGATCTATATTGACTAAATCGCTCCTGTCCCTCTCCAAGGGACCAGGGCGAGGTACCTTGTAGCTCTCGTCCCTCTCCTAGGGACCAGAGCGATTTCCTCCATTTTGCAAAATCCAGACAAGGGTCAAGGCAAGTTTACGTTCAAAAACGAAGGAGAACATGAGATGAATGCATTGAATATAAATTGAAGATTTTTGGGACGTCCATACCAATGCCAAATGCCTAGTTCGCTCCTGTCCCTCAGGAAGGGACCAGAGCGATTTTTGATATAATCGCCTTTTTTGCAAAATTACAAATGATGTCAAGGCATGGGCGGATAGAGTAAAGAAGGACGAATCCGTTGAATATAAACTTAGCGCATGGCAAAGTGAGATGAAAGCCACAAGGGAAGGATCGCTCCTGTCCCTTTCCAAGGGACCAGGGCGATACAATGGTGATGATGCGTCCCTACAAAGTTCAAGGGCGTCCCTCCTAGGTTCAAGGCCGATCCAAGTCAGGACGAAGGGTGGCGAGGACATTTCAAGGCATTTCCATCAAGCGCAACGTTGCAAAGGTCATCACATGGAAGGATTTGCACTCTAAAGACCTAGATCGCTCCTGTCCCTCTCCAAGGGACCAGAGCGATATTTCTATTAAAGCATCGATTTCAAAAGACAAGCAAGTTTCAAGCTATCAAGAGGGTCGAAAGGACATCATTCCACGCAATAAAAATGATTGCAAGTCGGTACAAACAAGAACAAGCATGTTATGATGAACTTCGCTCCTGTCCCTCAGGAAGGGACTAGAGCGATATTGATATATTAGATTAATCCATGCAAAATTTACGTAAGGACAAGACATTGCAATGTTTTGGAGGGTCCATGGTATGGTAAAAAGATGATAAACAAGAGTTTTGAACGTGAAATGATCATCATTTTGAGCATGGAGACTAGATCGCTCATGTCCCTCTCCAAGGGACCAGGGCGATTTGCTTTGGATTCCTTGTTTTGCCTCAAGATCAAGCTAAGTCAAGACGTCTTAAGATAGCATATGGTCCAAGGCATCGTTTGAAGACAATTTGCAAGAGTTTTTAACGTCCAAACATTGCTAATCGAGGTAAAAGTCTCCCATCGCTCCTGTCCTTTGGACAAGGACCAGGGCGATATCATTAAAAAACACTCACGTTCCTTCAAAGATCAAGGCGACATGAGGATAGGAAATGCGAAGGACGACATTTGGAGGACATTGCAAAGGAGATCAAAGTGTAAAGTTGCCAAGGTCAAGGAGAAAACATGGATCGCTCCTGTCCCTCTCCAAGGGACAAGGGCGATGGTCCCTTTAAATACGTCCAAACACATAATGAAGACAAATGGAATAAGCGCAAAGGACACGAACAAAGGGTGTTATTCGCCAACAATAAAGATCGAAGTTAAAAGATGCAAGATAGACGTGGAAATTAGAAGGTCGCTCCTGTCCTTTGGACAAGGACCAGGGCGATAATGGTCATAGGATGCACTTGCTCGCACAAGGAAGAAATTCAAGATCAAAGGACCACCAGATGATCGATTTGGGACGTGGAAGTGAAGGAGTTGAACGTTAAAAACGCAAGAATCATGCCAAAATCATGGATCGCTCCTGTCCCTCTCCAAGGGACCAGAGCGATGAGGTACGTCCCTTTATTTTCTTATTTTGGCGCCAAATTAAAACAATTCAAATTTTCTTTAAATGCTAAATCAATTTAAAAAATTGAAAATCCATTTGTTATTGGCATTTAATATGGCGTTAACATTTATTAATTATTTTTGCCTTATTTAAAAATCGAAATTTGCAATTAAAAAAACGCAAGGCATTAGTAATTAATTAATTAATTAATAAGAAAATCGATTTGAGCGCTCATGTATAGAGGTCGGCCTTGTTATGTCATTGCAAATCATTTAAAAATCATTTAAAAAATGGTTTTATTTTTATCAAGTCGGCCTAAGGGGGTAAAGGATGCAAGCGCTATATAAAGGGGTAAAAGTTATCATTTCTACATCATTGTTTTACCTCTCTACATGCGAATTAAGGAGGACGAAGGAAAGTGTTAAGTGTGTTCAAAGATAGTGCGAATATTATCCAAGGTGGCGCGAGTTTCATCCATCCAAAGGTGGCGCTAGTATTATCTTGTGTGGAGTGCGAGGTGTGTTTAAAGAGGTGCGAATTGCATTGAAGATCAAAAGAGGTGCGAATTTGAAGACCACACCAAGAGCGAATTTGAAGATCCATCCAAGACCACGCCTAAGGCGAATTTGCTAAGGACTTGGTGATTTATTTGTGCGAAATTGAAGATCACATTCTCTCCAGAGGTGGCGAAATCAAATTTGAGGGGATCATATTGAAGATTATCTTTATACCTCAATTTTGCCTAGGCAAATTTTGTTTTTGCATTCTAGAGTTAGCTCTCTATCGAGGTATGGCGATTTAATTATTATTGTTTATTCATTCATCGTCATATTTCAAATTTTGAATTTTAAATCTCTTAGCTCAATCGTTGTATTTTAGGAAATGATAACTCTAGGGACTTATCATGAGGTTTCCTAAAATCTATCTCTCTTATCTACGTTATTTATTGCAAAATCTATTTCTTATAATGAAATGTTGTGTAGGTATGGCGACCCCAAAGGCGGGAGCATCCACCAGTCGCTCGGCTCTCATGAAAGAGGATCAGAAGACTGAAGAAGTAGAGACCAAGATCGTGTCCAAGTGGAGCAACATTGGAGATACAAACTTGGGGAACTTTAGCACGAAGAAGTTCCGAGAGGTCCCTTACATCGGCAAGCCATCACCTGTGGCCCGGAGAATAATAGAAAGTGGCATCATTAAGGCGGCCGGTTTTCCTCCAGCCATTCAGTGTCACGAGTTGATGATCGAGTGTGCCCGTCATTACAATCCACAGTCCAGGACAATTGTGTCCAATGAGGGAAACATTTTGGCGTACCTTTCAGAGGAAGCCATAAGTGAAGCCTTCCATCTTCCAGAGCACAAGGACATGATATACAAGAGCATTGAAGGAGCCAGATCAGTGTACGATGATGATCCAGATGCTTGCTTAAGCATAATCAACAAGAACTGGCTACTCAAGAGTCGTCCCCGTCTGAGCAAAGTACCGAACACACCACACCGGATTGATTTCCAAGAGGAGTACAGAGATTTGATTACCATGCTCAACAGAGTTACAGGAGCACCTCATGCCTTCTATTTTGAGAAATGGATGTTTTATTTCATCCAGGTGATTGTTCAAGGAAAGGGTACAATACATTGGGCTAGAATAATTAGCCATTGCTTAGACGTACAGTTGAGAAGACTCAGGGCTACTAAGTCCTTCCACATGAGTTCATATGTCATCTATGCCTTAATCAGGAGCGTTGAGTACGCAGGACTACCTCACAGAGGAGTGATTGGAAGAGGACCCGGCGAGGTCAGAGTGTGTGAATCCTATACTCACTTGCATCATCCACCAGGGAAGAATTACAAGTTAATCAATGATACTTTCACGATGAACATCACCAGGACGCTGCAAGGAGGGATTCACAACAGATTATCTCAAGATGCCCAGGAGTTAATCAAGAGGTACGGTGCTTGGTTCATTCAGTTTCCCAAGTTCACTTACATTAGAGTGTATGGATGTCCTTTACCTCCATACATGTTGCCGAGGTACCCTACAGATAGAATTGTGTTACTTGAAGTAACAAGGCAGTTGGCAGCATATGTGAAGGCATTCAGACACAGACATCAGAATGGAGTTCAGGTACCTATTATTTTGGGTAATTCAGTTGAGGTATGTCCTAATGTCTCAGCCATGGATGATGCAGAGAGGGAGTTAGCCTTGTATCCTTTTTCATCTTTTGCTTGGAGGAATAGTTTTGATCCACATGGACATTTAGAGGAGACAGTCGGTAGAAGATTTAGACATGAGTACCAGATTGAAGATTTTATGATGAATCTCCTAGATGATCTCGAAGTGAAACGTAAGATACATTCTAGATTGCCTTTGGATTTCATCAGGAAATGTAAGATTTACAGAGTAGCCGACCAAGCTCAGGACAACGGCAGGCACATCCAATCTTCATATGATAGAGAGAGCAAAACAATTAGTTTGAATTGGAATAAGCCCGAGGCCGTGGATTTAGATGAATTGATGGCACCAGTCTTGTCTTGTACTCGCAGATGGGTAGACATTCAACATCAGAAGTTGAGAGAACAAGGCATAGCCATGTCTTTTACTTTGGAAGAAAAGCCAGCCGAAGGTGGAGCCAGTGTTAGTGAAGGCAATCCCAATCCTAGGAATTCAGGTGAAGGTAACCTCCGATGTGCCAGTGAGGGCAATCTCCATCCGAGAGGTTCAAAGAGAAAGGAAAGATCAGAAAAGAAAGAGCCTTCCAAGAAAAAGCAAGGTGCTAACAAAGATCAAACACCAGGTACTTCTTCCAGGCCAGAAGATAGAACAGTTCGAGTGGAAGAATCCATGGAATCGATGGTACAGAATGACAAACAGGAGGAAGAACAGGCACAGCATGTTTCATCCGATGGATCTCTTCAAGACTATGATTTAGATAATGATAATGAAGTAACATCTCCTCCCAGACAAGAAGAAGTAGTACACAAAGAAATTCAAGTTCAAGAGACAAGATCAAATATCCCAGATTGGTTGAAGGAAAGATTGACTAAGGTGATCGTAATTGAGGACGAGGACAGTGCAATCGATCTAGAGAGCCTTGTTGGACGTTCACATATGACAACAGAGAAGAAGAAGGCTACAAAGATGTCCAAGATGATTCGAGATGAGACTGGATCTAGAAAACTGCAGATAGCTACACCGGCAGCAGACAAATATGAGGGTGAGATCCTAGCAGAAGACTATCATATACAGACTATTGAGTTAGGACCATCCACAGCAGAGCAGACTTTAGATGATGCCACCGACACATTTGAGGCATTGAAGGATAAATTTAGAGAAGAAGTAGAAAAGAATAGAAAGCTTGAGAAAGAGGTCGGTGCATGGAGGACATATTTCAGTCACATCAATGAACCTTTGGGACACCAGGATCCAGTTAGATCACCATTGCAGGCATTGCCCCTTCAATCAATCAATGAAGCAGAAAGATTCAGGAATATGGTCCAGCGTACATGTAATTGGATGGATAGATCTCACACGGTGGCCATTGAGTTTATTACAAGGATGTCGAAGATCACCCACCAGGCTATCCAAGTTCTTGAGATAATCCACAGATTGATGGCAACAGTAGCTGCATTTGCCCATACCAAGGACGTTGTCATTCCTGTCTTGAAAGTTATAAGACATACATCCAGAAGAATTTTAGCACAAGAGAAGATCTTGGAAGGCGATTCTCACAGTTTGTTTCAGTGGTCAACCTTACTCCATATAAAGAGTGTTCTCTTTGAGGACATCAGTATTAGATGTAGTCAAGTTGAGGAGGTGATCAATCCGATCCAGGACAGAGTATTTGAGGTACTTCGTACCATTCTTGGCAGAAGGATCGAGGTCGAGACAGATGTGGATTTACAAGAATTTGAAGATAGAATCAAGATCATCTTTCGCAAGGACGCGGATGTTACAGATGAGCAGTATGATCAGATGTATGCCACCATGCTCCTAATTGATAGAACTAAGGAACTTGAACCCACTTGGGACACAGCTCTTTTAGATGCATTTGATCAGGTTATCCACTTAGAAGAGAGTATCAAGAATCTTCCCGAGATTCCAAGCACAGAAATCGAAGGAATCGTGACAAAATTCATTGCATATGCTAAGAAAGAGAATTGGAATGGGAATAAGATTCTAGATGAAAGGTTGTTACAGATGACATGACATCTTATTTCTCATTGGCTAATACCTCCTAGATTTTTGTGCCAAATTTAATATTTGGCTATGTATTTAATATTGTTCAGTAAAAAGGAGGTCATTTGTAACAAACCCTAATTAGGGTTTAGGTGTCATGATCTTGTCCATTGATTTACTTTCAATCTGGACCTTTCATTGTAATTGGGGATGCTATTTATACCCCCATTTTTCATTTCATTTGTAATAGAATAGTTAATAGAAAATAGAGAATAGAGTTGAGAGATTAAGAGTTGTAAGCAATTTTTATTTTATAGCAAGATTGAGTCTTGAAGAGAGAAGTTCAAGCAATTGTTGTATATGATGACTTGGAAATCAATAAAATATTGAAGTTATGGTGTTTTGTTGCAAATTTCTTAAGTTATCTTCATGGTTGTTGGATGTACTTGAATCTCGCTCAATCAAAGTAGTTTGTTAATTAGAAAGACTAAGTGTGAGATTTGATATTTGGTAGGATTCGCAATCCAAACCACTAGCTTCTTGCTGATTGTAGGAACGCCTTGCGTGGTCGACTGGAAAACACTTTGAGTCCTTAACCTTCAAGCATTTTCGCATCTAGGATATGTACCTTCGTAGTAGTGTCCTTGATCTTTGATGCATTGAACACCATTATTACCTTAGAAGATCGCACTAATTTCAGTTAAGTTGTTATCTTATGGCAAAATTGAAATTGGTTGAGTCTTGCCAAATCTCATTCATGCTAAGTCGTTCATAGGGTTAGGCTAGATTAGACCTCTTAAGCCCTATCTTTTTCCATTTTTTGAAAGTACCTTTAGATTAGTAAAACCTTCGAACTGTTGAATCCGTAAGAAGCCTTGAAGGAAACAGCAAATCACATCATACCACTAAAAAGCTTGTCCACACGTGGAGACCCCACTAAAAGAACCTTGGAGTCCACCTAACTGATCCTTTTTGCAGATCTTCAGCAGTTAGAGACTATTTTCTCAAGAGAGGATAAGATGCCTGTCGGTATTTTATTCTGTGTATGATTGTGTACAAAA